>NC_141096.1:33971952-34131952 GCF_041138505.1 Cibotium barometz | reverse complement strand
ACCCAAAAAATGTACACGGAAGAAAATTGTTATTTTTGCACAAAATTGTTATCAACATTTATAATTATAAATAAAAATGAGTGTAGATTTTTACAAGTTCGACATGTTGAATAAACTCATTGGATCTGGTTCGGTTGAAATGAGTATAAACATGGCCATATTTTGATAAGTTTTGAGGAAGTTATTAAAATTTTTTGACCCCATTTTTTGGATGAATACGAAAAGCCCTTTTGTAGGCTTTTATATCATATGATTTTTTTGTCAAAGCATGAAGTGCTAGTAAAAAAAAGAGGAAATAATTTTGAATATATTTCCATTAAAAAATTGTTTGAGCCAAATTATGTAGCATAGCTCAAGTATAGAATCTCAAAAAAGAAATAAATTCTAGATCTCTAGTTGAAGTGGTTCTAAAATTCAACCTACCCTATTTGTTTCTTCTTTCACTTGTAATCAGAATGTTTGATGTTGAGCCTTTTTTAAAAGTGAATAAAAAAATTACTTACTTCTTATGTAATTTAAGGTTTTTTGGTGAACAAAGTTTTTATAAAAGAAGAGAAGTAAGCACGAAAAGGCACTTGCTTCATGTGATATTTGAACACAAGGAGTGAATAATACCAACCTTAGGTTATTATAAACTCTCTCTCTCTCTCTCGCTCCCTCTCAAAATTACATTTACAATAAAACTATACAAAAACATAATCTTTTTATAAACTAGAATTTAGAGCTATGTGTGAGTGTGGGTGGGTATGTGTATGTGTATGCATGCGCATGTTATGCATGCGCATGCCCATGTGGGTGTGGCGGGGGGGTGGGTGTGTGTGCAATGAAACTTGACATTTATGAAACTTGACATTTATGAAACTTTCAAAATGTTAAGTTTCTTTGTGGAGAGAGAGAGAGAGAGAGAGAGAGAGAGAGAGAGAGAGAGAGAGAGAGAGAGAGAGATGCAACATGTACATTAACATTGGATTCTCTCATGCATTTAAATTAGTACTATGCTAGCGGAGATGTCTTAATCTTTGATAAGTTAATCATGAGCTATAAGGTGATTTATTTTACCATATTCTTGATAAAGTGCCTTTTGATCAATGTGTCTTTCTAAATAAGTGACTTCATGTAAATTCAACTTTTTGCCAAAAAAAAGTTCTTACGTCTTTACCACCTCATCCTATCTACATGGGGCCTTTGGTGACGTTGAGATGATATAAGCTTGTTGGCTTGCATTGTATAAAGTGAGGCTTTGTGTGGTGGGTCAAGGTGGAAAATGCACAAATTGAGAGTAAGGCCACCTTGGACTTGGAGTGATATTGCAAATCTGGTTCCCCAACAATTTACTAGATGACCCCAAATCCCCTTCTACATCTATGGTTTTACCTTGAAAGTGAGTTTTTATAAACTTATTCGGGCAAGGATAGTATGTAATTTATCTTTATATCCATGTGCATTGACCTTAAAGTGTTAGGTTCCCCATACTTGCCACACAACTTGAGATACTTTTTTGCCTCACCACACGTTTTTCTTTTTGTTATTGTTTGCTCCATGTGGAAGCATTTACTATATGCTACATGTGCATCAAATTTTGGGCTAATCCATCTACATTCTCCCAATTTCTGGGTCCTCATGACTTAAGTTCAATTATTTGACTTTAAATCTCATCATCCCAATGATGTCAACCCTTATGATCAAAAGATGTTGAAGAAAGGTAGAAAGTATCATTTTCTAATGCACGATGTGGAGACATATGACTCTAAAATGATTTCTTGAGTCAAAAAAATTATGTGTGTTTTGACTTTAAATGTCATCATCCCAATGATGTCAACCCTTATAATCAAAAGATGTTGAAGAAAGGTAGAAAGTATCATTTTCTAATGCACGATGTGGAGACATATGACTCTAAAATGATTTCTTGAGTCAAAAAAATTATGTGTGTTTTTTAAAAGAAAAATAAAGGAACATTTGTGAATAATACAATCTACATGAATGAGTCCTTGAGTTTGTTCTTATCTTGAGGGGTTTAGTAGAAAAAATGTAAGTATATCCCTTGTGTTCAACATAACATTGAGTTTTTAAATTCATAATTTTGAAATATATTTACAAAAATGTACTTACATAAGGGTTTTTAAGTAGAGTTTGAAAAAGACTTGTAAGTTTATATAGAAAAAGGACCATTTTAAATACTCAAAATTCACAAATAAGTGATTTTCAAAATATTGCTTGAAAGCACATGATATATAGGTCTATAGAGTTTCCCTCACGTCTTTATATACAATTTATAGGTCCTTATATATTGCTTGAAAGCACATGATTGAGTTTATCCTCAAGTCTTTATATAGATTAACAAAGACATTTTTATAAACATTATAATCTACACTATTACTCATTTAAGCTATTGCATACATTAGGAATAGGTTTGTGTGTAGAGATGGTTAAGCATTCAATAGATATCTAACAAGTCCTAAATGTATTAGATTGAAAAGAACTAGTTAAACTTTTGGCTTACATGCAGATTTAGAACCTAAACTTTTAGGCATCTTATTTATAGAGAATCACTTGAAAGATAGTGGGTTTCAAACCAAAATCAAGAAGCGATTATTTCAAAATCTTCTTGACCACCACTAGCTTGCCTCCATTAACCAATCCAAGGATCTACACTTACATCAACTATGCCAATCAATTAATTAATTAATTTAGAAACTAAACTTTTAGGCATCTTATAGAAGTGATTATTTCAAAATCTTCCTGACCACTGCTAGCTTGCCTCCATTAACCAATCCAAGGATATACATTTACATCAACTATGCCAACGAATCAATCAATTAATTAATTAAAAATATAAATAACCATACAAAACTCATAACATTAAGATGATGGGACCAATACTCCCATGCATGTATAGATTCACCCGCGTATGCTTAAAGTAAGCTACAATCGTCTGGATTTAGAAAGGCATCCCAATCTAAACCTTTCTACTAGGAGAATTCATAAATAATGGAAAATACGGAAATATAAATATTCCATGAATTTACTCCTTATAACATGCCCTGGGAGCGACAAGCAACTGTTCTCAATTGTCACAAAATCATAAATAATCATCATGGGCTAGTATGAAGATAAGATGCAATCAAGGATGGATAGGCAGTGAGGCCATTGACAATCTTTGATGGGGTGGTAGAGCAACTGGAAGAGATTGATGTTTCAAGGGAAATTCCTAGCCTTCCAAGGCTAGTATATGAAGATAAGATGCAATCAAGGATGGATAGGCAGCGAGGCCATTGAGAATCTTTGATGGGGTGGCAGAGCAACTAGAAGAGATTGATGTTTTAAGGGAAATTCCTAGCCTTCCAAGGCTAGTATGAAGATAAGATGCAATCAAGGATGGATAGGCAGTGAGGCCATTGAGAATCTTTGATGGGGTGGCAGAGGAACTGGAAGAGATTGATGTTTTAAGGGAAATTCCTAGCCTTCCCAGACTAGAGATAGTTCTAGATGTACATACAACTGCAGTGGTAACATGTAATGTGACAATACACTTGGTTGAGGAAGTACAACAATAAACACATCAACAATTAACCCTACCAATGCCCATGCTACAAAGCCAGAAGGAAGAGCCATAACCTCTCGCAAAAATGAAAGAATGGAGATGGCCATGAATGAGGTAGAGGAGCTCCTACCTAAGTGGCCACGCTTGGAGAACACATAGAAGTTTGATAAGGAACCATGCATGCTACTCATCCACTAGTTCCATGACCATGAGGTATGTGAAGAAAAAGTATGTACTAAAAAAGCTAACACGGGGATTGAAGCATTGCCTCTCTAACAAATACACGAGTTCACAAAGCTACTTAGAAAATGAGAGCACAGAGGATACAGTTCAAGAAGCAATGATCGCGGATCTCACCACTTTGGCTGCAACGGTATTGGAGAGAAATCTAACTACCAAGATAAGTAAACTACAAGAAACTCTCAAACAACAACATGAAGAGCTAAGTGCCCCATGAGGAGGAGCAAGATGCATTAGAGAGATATCAAGAGTATCATTCTGCCATTTATAGATTTAGTAATGATTGCGCGGATCTCACCACTTTGGCCACAACGGTATTGGAGAGAAATCTAACTACCAAGATAAGTAAACTACATGAAACTCTCAAACAACAACATGAAGAGCTAAGTGCCCAAAGGAAAGCTCATGAATGAGGAGGAGCAAGATGCATTAGAGAGATATCAAGAGTACCATTCTGCCATTTATAGATTTATCCATAGTTCTGAGATAGGTAGACTATAATGGATGGTTGGCAAGATTTCCTTTTGAGAGTGACAAAGGCAGCTCATCAAGAATATCCCCATTTTTATGTGCCTATGAACATGAGCAAGGTCCAAGCTAGGTCGGGACTCTAGGATCTAGGGCAAACGTATTTAAGGAATGGTGTTATAGCTTGAGCTCACTAATTTGTTTTAGTAGGGTAAGAGAGGAGCTAAGCACTCACGCTCGTTTACTCACATACACTAGATAGAATTAGAAGTGAGCTAACCATTTAGGCAAAAGCCTACATACAATTTTAATATGCTTGTCTTTGATCGATTGAATCAGGCATGGCACTTAGGCATCTTGTTTTGTGGTACCAATTGTAAAGGGGCATCATATGGCCATCATGGAAAAAAATATTTTTCTCGATACTTCCATCCAGCAAATCCAAAACCCAAAAACATGAGCATTTTGCTTTTTTCAGGAGGTCTATAAGGTTGAGAAGTCAAAGGGCCCATATTTAGATTCTAGAAATTGCAACCTTCGTATCTCACACATAAAAAAAAACAATGTTAATTGCATTTTTCCAACCAATGAGAAGATGCGAGATTAGGATTTGTGCATGTGAAGAAGCTTGTTTGTCTTATGGGCATCATCATCATCATTATTATTATTATTATTATTTTTGGGGGGTAAGAGGGAGGGAGGCCATTGTCCACTGTGTTCACTTGTAAATTTTATAAAAAAATCCACAAATTTTAGTTTAGTTATATTTTAAAGGCCAAGAAATCTGTTCAAAACCTGTCATATGACCAAGTCAAGGTTACAATTAACTACTCCTTCTCAACCTAATTATTATTGATAAAAAAAGCCCAAGAAATCTAGGGTTACAATTAACTACTCCAACCTAATTATTATTGATAATAAAAAAAAGCCCAAGAAATCTACAAATTTTCAGCAAAGACCTTCAAAATTGGAAGAGTCCAAGTAATGTGGTTTGTGAAGAAAAATGCTTTTCTAGGAAGGGGGGGGATTTGACACGTAGAGATCATTTAAATCCAAATTTTTTAAAAAAGTAAGATGGATTTGTTGCTATGGTTAATTGCAACGGATATATGTTTCCATAAAAGCACAAGCAAACAAACATATATTTATCCATTCTGATTTAAAAAATGTCTATTATTTATTTTCTTTATTGCAGGGGATATTCATTTATCCATTCTGTGATATTTAGAATTTTCTTGCATAAAAAAAAGTCTTTTATATATATATATATATATAAAATAAAGGAGTGTGTGTGCACCTTTCTCTACTTAATGCGCCTCCTCTGTGTGTGAATCCTCAGAGCCTTCCATGCTTGTCTTTAGCTGCTCTTGTGTTAGCGTTAATCATCTTGCTTAGCTTCTTCGGTGTAACTGCATTAATCTCTTCAATTACATTCCTTTTGACTGCATTATCTCCATTGCCTTGCCTGTTCTCTCCCTCCATTTTCACTGCAACATGCTGCTGCATTGATCTCTTTTTCATTTTGCCTGCTGCGCTACTCTTCTCAAGCCACTAATCCATTCTTTGTTGGGGTTTATTCCGGTTAATCCATTTTAATTGGGTTCTCTTCAGCAGTTAATCTTATATCCATTTTTTCGTTTTAATCCAATCTCTGATGGATTTTCTTTGATTTTACTAGTTTTCTTCTATTGGGTTCCTTTTAATCTTCTGAATTATACCAACTAATCCACCATTATCTGATGATTTGCCCTTCGTTCTAATCTCTGCTCACACACGAAATTGCATGAGAAGGCCCTCTGAATTGTGTTAAAAAGATCGGAATGGGGAAACCATTTGCCAACTTGATGATGATTAAAGCAATGCTTCTACTATTGATAGCTCTCTGCTCTGCAGCTATGGTGTCCTCAGACCAGCCTTTATACAAGGACCCACATGCGAGTGTGGAAGAGAGAGTGGAAGATCTCTTAAAGCGCATGACTTTAGAGGAGAAGATTGGGCAGATGACTCAGATTGAACGCTCCATTGCCAACACCTCCAACATCCAATCTTACTTTATAGGCAAGTGCATTCCTAATCAGAATCCCTCACTGCTAATCATCAAGCCTTAATTGCAAGTATGAATGCTTAATTTATTCTCTCAAAGCGTATGATTAAGCATGCCAATTTCTTAATCACTCTTTGCTTGATTTTCAATTTCTTGATCAGCTTTCTTCATGTATACTGCTGTGCATAAGCATTATGTTGCAATGATGTGTTTTAGAAGGGTCATTATGTGGTACCCTTGTGTCTCATCAGGGAGCATTCTCAGTGGCGGCGGCAGTGTCCCCGCGGACAGGGCGTCCCCCACTGACTGGATGGACATGGTGGATGGCTTTCAAAAGGCAGCTCTCGGCACTCGGTTGGGAATCCCTCTCATCTATGGCATAGATGCGGTGCATGGGCATAACAATGTCTATGGTGCTACTGTATTCCCTCACAACGTGGGTCTGGGCTGCACAAGGCAAGTTATAACGGGTGATCTCGTCTCCCATAATTACACATACATAAGCTTTCCTAATGGCTCAAGTGTTACCTAATTTTGGATGTCTTTTTTTCCTCATTCTTGACATTTGATGATTCTTTTTTTCTTCTCATCCCAATTCATCTTGTAGAGATCCAGATTTGGCTAGGAGAATTGGTGCGGCCACGGCTTTGGAAGTTCGGGGAACAGGCATCCCTTATGTTTTCGCGCCTTGCATTGCGGTAGTATACCTCTCCTTGCTTGCCTCTGAGATTTGATATCAGTTTAGAGTATGCATGGCATCATCGAGATGCTGTAATCATCATAGAGGGATGATGGCATGGTCCATGGCATCATTGAGATGATGCCTTGATCCATGGCATCAATGAGATGATGTCATGATCCACGGTGTTTCCTTGGTTGCTTGTGCAGTGAGAATGGTTGTGAGTGTGTGGCATGATGTCATCATCTTTTGCTTTCTCATGTGTTTTTGCACCTGCATTGAGGTAATACACCTTTCTTTGCTTGTTTCTGAAGCGAGAAAACGGTCTAGTACATACATGGTACCATGATTTATATTTGTTTCACCTGTGCTTCAACCTTGCATTGCTTGTCTCTGAGGTGAGGTTGGTTTAGTATACACATGGCATCACTGAGATGATGTCATGATGCTTGGGTTTCGCAGGTTTGTCGGAATCCAAGCTGGGGCCGATGCTATGAAAGCTTTAGTGAAGACCCCCAACTGGTCAAGTCCATGACTGAAATCATATCAGGTTTACAAGGAAATCCTCCCAAGCCAGGCGTTCCTTATATTGCTGGACAGTGAGTTTTTCCCTCCTCTTTCCACACACTGCTAGTATAAAAGCTCAACATATGAATGATAATATGATGCAAGATAGTGGTTGCAAAGCTCTTCATATGAATGACTAGTGCATGTGTGGTTTCAGGCACAATGTTGCCTCTACAGCCAAGCATTTTCTTGGAGATGGTGGTACTTTTCATGGTATCGATGAGAACAACACCCTGTCGAGCTTCAAGAGCTTGGTGAACATCCACATGGTGGCCTACTTTGATGCCATTGCAAAGGGAGTGTCCACTATTATGATCTCTTTCAGCAGCTGGAATGGGCAAAAGATGCACGCCAACCGCTTCCTCATCTCACATGTGCTCAAAAAACAGCTGAAATTCGAGGTACAATGCATTGTATTGTTATAAGATCAACCCCGAGCCGAAATGGCAGTGGGTGATGAATGCTTGGTTTGCATGCATGTTAGTTATGTACATGATGACATGGAGGATTATGCCATGGGCGAAGACTTAGTGTGCATGTAGTACTACAGAAAATTAATGGTCATGGTGCAATTTGCTTTGATGTATATGCATATGGTTTGCATAGACAACATAGTACTTCAGAGAACTAATGGTGATGTTGGATGCATGTGGCCATGTTCTAAGCTTCTTTGAAATGCATCTGCAACTATCTTGCAATTGCATTAGTTACTAGAATGGGTACAAACCATCATTGGGAGCCCATCCAAGGGACCTGTGAAGGAAGGAGAAGCAATCTTGCTCCTTGCCTGTCCCATGAGCAGAGCATGTTCTGTATCCTGCCTGGGTACAGTAAGTTTGTAATGTCTGACTGTATTTTTTTTAAAAAAGAAACATCATATGGTGTGCAGGGGTTTGTGATCTCTGATTGGCAAGGGATTGATAGAATCACTAATCCATGGGGTGTTAACTACACATTCTCAGTGCTAACGAGTATCAATGCTGGGATTGACATGGTGAGCTTTCAAGTGTTTACTGAATTTCGAGTTATACTCTTCTGTTAGAAATATGTGGCAATTATTAACATAACTACTGCTTTCAGGTTATGGTTCCCTTTAACTACACAACCTTTCATGATGACATGCTCTCCCTAGTGCAATCCAAGTTCATTCTCATGAAAAGGATCAACGATGCCGTGAGGCGGATTCTACGAGTAAAGTTTACCATGGGTTTATTCGAGAACCCATATGCAGACAGGTCTATGGCTAGCATGGTTGGTGCTCAGGTGAGTGTGACAATCTTGTTCTGCAAATGATGATTAAGCACTAGGATTGGGCACTATAATGCTGAGTTCTTCTTCACATGGTGGTGATAAGATTAGGCACTTTTTTTCTTTAATTGATGATCATAATGATACTAAAATCAATCAACAAAATGATGGTGATGACCGCGATGATGATGATGATGATGTGATTAAACACTAGGATTAAGCACCATAATGATGATAATAATATGATGGTTAAGCACTAGGATTAATCACCATGATGGTGATTTTTTTCCCCTGTTTACATGCCTGCTGTGTCTTTTTCAGGAGCACAGGGACCTGGCTAGGGAAGCAGTGCGAAAGTCTCTCGTACTCTTGAAGAATGGGAAATCTAGTGATGCACCAGTTCTACCTTTGGACAAGAAGGCATCCAAAATTTTGGTTGCAGGCAGCCATGCCCATGACATTGGAAACCAATGTGGAGGATGGACTATCACTTGGCAGGGTTCTAGTGGCAACATAACCATAGGTAAAAGCTAAATTAGCATGCTTTAGACCCTGCTCAAGAGTTCAAAATACTTCTTACCCATGTGCCAAGTGCTATGTGCTATGATGCATATCCATCCATATTTACATGAGCTTTTTGCTTGCAGGTACCACCATTCTTGAAGCTATAAGCAGCAGTGTGAGCACCTCAACAGAGGTAGTGTACGAGCGATCCCCGGACGCAAACTTCGCCAAGGGCAAGGGTTTCTCCTATGCTGTGGTAGCAGTGGGGGAGATCCCATATGCAGAATATGTGGGTGACAACAGGAACCTCACCATTCCAGAGGAAGGCATACAGGCCATTCAGAATGTGTGCAGCTCTGTGAAATGTGTGGTGGTGCTTATCTCGGGCCGGCCTCTAGTAGTGAGACCCTATTTGCCATTGATGGATGCATTTGTGGCTGCATGGCTGCCTGGGACAGAGGGCAAGGGCATCACTGATGTGCTGTTTGGGGACTACCCATTTCAGGGGAAGCTCTCAAGGACATGGTTCAAGAAAGCTGAGCAAGTGCCTATGAATGTGGGTGACAAGCATTATGATCCTCTCTTTCCTTATGGGTTTGGGCTCTAACATCTGTGTTAGAAATTCCATGCAGTGGGAAATGGGCTGATGGGCGGGCATTCATAAATGCAGTGGGAAATGGGCTGATGGGCGGGTATTCATAAATGCAGTGGGAAATGGGCTAATGCCGGCATGATTTCTAGGTGAAGATTATTGTGTTTGTGGACTCCCCATGATTTAATAAAACATGGATTCCTTGCAGTTTTGTTCATTTCCACCTGATTTTCCAATCGCTACAAATTACAATTGTTACAATTTGATTATACCACACATACATTAATCAGGTCATGCCACCCCAATTAATCAATCAATTAATGAACCCAATTCATGAATCTAATCAACTGCAAATAGAGGATTAAGAGTTTTATGGTTTGACAATTTTTGAGAGAAAAATGTGTATTTGTTCGCTTGGAATTGAATTAAAAACCAACCATTAGTTGTCTTTTGAACCGCAGTGAAAATGCACTAGTGTATGGTTGTAAACCTTAGTGTATAGTGGAATAATTCACAAACTCCCATAAAAAACATGAATTTTTTAGAGGGAAATTTGGGGATTTTAGAGTCTAACTGGGTGAATTGAATGACCAATTTATGTGTTGTAGTTCAAAAACCATGGTTTAATTGTGGGGTGGGCTTTAATGTTACTAAGCAGTTCCAACAAGGTAGGTTAGGCTACCATTTCTCCTTAGTAGCTTGAAAGGGCTAGGCTAGCATGTCTATGGGACAATCTCTTGTACTGCCCTCAAGTTGCTAGATTTGGGTTTGATTCTTAAGAAAAGCACGTCTCCTATAGCAAATTCCTTGGGAGAATGCTTCTTATTATAATAGGTTTCTTGCCTATCCAAAGCTTTCTTCATGTGACTCTTGATGAGTCTCATCTTATTTCTTGTTCAGAGCAGACATCCTTAGCATATTCTCTAGGATTTTGTTAACTCTTTCAGTTACACCGTCCCCGGCGGTGTGCTCATTCTAAGTTTTGTTCCAATAGCTTTAAAGGTAGCGTGCTAAAAATTTGATGTGAACCTTGAGTCTCTATTTGACATTATGTTCTTGGGAAGGCCATGTAATCGAAATATTTCCTTGATAAAAAGCTTACAAACTTCTAAACTTTCTAGCAATCTTTTTCATTGAGTAGAAATGTGCTATCTTGTGCAGTCTGTCTACCACTATAAAGAGAGTATTATAACCTCCACATGGGCAATAGGAAGTTTGGTGATAAATTCTATTGAAATGGATTCCTGCTTCTAATTATGAATGTCTAGAGGTTCCATTTCACTAGGAACTCTCCTTTGTTCAATGTTGACACTTTTGGCGATGCTAACACTCTCTTACATGTTTGTGAGCATCGCTTTTGAGTCCTGCCAGATGAAAGTCATATGTACCTTCCAGTAGGTCTTGTTAGATCTTACATGTTGTGAGAAAGGAACATCATGAAAGTCCTAAAGAATTCTATTCTTAATCTCGGTCACATCAGAGTCTATGCTTAAAGAATTGTATTCTTCATCTCAGTCACGTCAGAGTCTATGCTTAAAGAATTGTATTCTTCATCTCAGTCACATTAGAGTCTATGCTTAAAGAATTGTATTCTTTATCTTGGTCACATATCAGAGGCTATGTTTAAAGAATTGTATTCTTTATCTTGGTCACATATCAGAGGCTATGTTTAAAGAATTGTATTCTTTATCTCGGGTCACATAAGAGGCTATGTTTAAAGAATTCTATTCTTAATCTCGGTCACATCAGAGGCTATGTTTAAATAATTCTATTCTTAATCTTGGTCACATCAGAGTCTATGTTTAAAGAATTCTATTTGTAGCCATATTTGGTAGTGACATGTGAACACACGATTAGGACCAATCGAGGCACTCTTTCCCTCTTTAGGAGGTTTTATCCCATGCTAGTATACGGCCATCTGGAGATATATTTATCATGTTTGTATAGCACACATTCATTATCAATCTATCCTCTTGTTGTGTGCTCCCTTTAGCTTCTCTACATTGTGTGTATATGTGTGTGAGCGCGCATTCTTGCAACCATGATTTCAACACCCTTTTTCTTTATTTTTGAATTTTTAAAATTTATAACCTTTAAAAATTTTCGATAATGCAAACACATACAATTCTTTCATACAATGCGGATGATGAAAATTTTAGTAGATATTGGAAGAATAGGTTTGCTTGGTTTAGGTTGGAGTGCTGCAATAGAGCTTAAGTGTAAAAAAGCCTTTTAAGAAAAGAAGAAGCATGAAGAAAAGTTTTTTTTTTCCGTATGTATCACAATATGAGGTAGGTGGAAGATTGATACTCTCACATGGCTGTGCATGTAATAGCACCAGAGTCGCTTTACGCAAGCACATGCAATGCATGTAGCAAAGCGATGGTTGGCGGCGGCGGGGATCAATTGGAAGAGGCTAGAGAGGGGGGATGGGGAGAATGGGAATCAGACGACGAAATGAAGAGAGAAAGGGAAGAAAATGGAGAAGAAGGGGTCACGAAGAAGTGACAGTAGGACTGGATCTCCGACTGGTTGAATGCTTAGCAACGCCAGGAGAACTTGTGCAGTAATAAGGTATGCATTAACATCTTGTTTGAGTTGGTCAAAATACAAGTTGGTATGTTCTCCACATGAACAGCACAATACTGTTTTGCTTTGGGAAGCCGATAAAAAAATCATTGTTAATTCATGTGCAAAGTGATTTGAAAGATTCATAAGCAATGTGCTTGTGAATGTCGGCCTCTCCCATCAACAATTTCACTCTCAATTCAACCCTCTTGCTTCATCAATAATGCCTTAAAATCTTTATTTTGCGGTACAAAAGTAACAAATTGAAGCAGATTGGTCGTGGAAGTATTACCTCTTGTCCTTGATCTATTCAAAGCAAGGTGATCCTCTTCCCATATTCAATACTCGGCATCTCTTTTCTCAACTTGATTGTGATTTGCATTGTCCAAATGAGGTAACCAATTTTCCAAATTCAAAATGAATTCTTCTTAAAAGTGATGATTTACATATGGACAATGCTCATGACTTCACCAATTCTCCACTTTCTGAGTCCACACTCGATCAAAGACTTTCTTTGATGCAAGCTGAACTCCAAGAAGAGCAACAATGCCACATGCACACGGAATCCTTATTGGAGCATGAGAAGCATACGCGGGCCAATGATTCTCTAGAAGATGATCGTCTCACCAAGATTCTCAAGTTTTTGAAGCCCAAAGCACACATAAAGAATCAAAGATAAGTTGCAACTCTTTCACTTTTACAAAATTTGATGGTAGAAAGGATGGCCGCATTGTTCTTTCATGGTTAAGTCAATTTGATGATTACTTTGCTAATGGAAAATTCTCCGAAAGAGACAAAATTAAATGTGCCACTAATCACATGGTTGATAAAGCATCTCTATGGTGGAATGTACTTTGTAATGCTGCTGACAAGCCAACCACTTGGCTTGAGTTCCAAGACAAAGTTAAAGAGTCCTTCCTTCCACCTCAGTTTTATTTATAGACACGCCATGCATGGAGCAAATTCTCTTGGAATGATCGTGACAATGTGTCACAATACATTGAGAGTTTTTGGCAAACATTATTACATCTTCGCATGCTAGACGATGTGCATGCTAACACTTTGCAACAAAAGTATGAGGATAGTCTTGAAGAAGGCTTGCAACAAGTAGAGGTGAATATGTCCCAACCTTCTTCTCTATATGAGACTATTTCTCTTGCTCAGGATGTAGAGAAGAAGCTTTGCTCCATCAGGAAGTTTGTTAGGCCTATGTAGGGGCCTAGTCCAACAAATCGAAAATCATATTTTGTGGGTAATAATCGTCCATTTAGACAATTTGTTCAACCTAATTCTTTCATTACACATCGTAGTAGTAATGTTCAACACTTACGCACACCCACATTTCCTCCTAAAAATGTATCTAATGGGGCAAATTAAAATCCAAGCCTAGTCACAATAGTGCTCATAATGTCTCATCAAAAGTACCTAGGCCTGCTCCTACTTGTCATCGTTGCCTAAAGTCGGGCCATATTGCAGTAAATTGCTTTGCCAAGTTACCACCTCCAAAGAAACCAGTCTCGCCGCCGCCACAGTTCACTAGATTGAAGAAGAAGCTCGTGAGATCGATGATGACACCATTCCAAAATGGACGGAGGACACTTTTTATGATAAGGTTAATCAAGAATCAAACAACCCTCCAGGTATTCCTTAATCTCTCGATTCATTATTACGTGTGCTAGGTTTTATCGATGGTCATCAAGTTTTTGTTTTGCATGATGGCGGGAGTTCACATGATTTTATTTTAGAAAATCTTATAAGGAAATTACAACTGCACACATCTCTCTCTACATATAAAGTAAAATCTTCATTCCAAGGAACTCGTTACAATGGCACTCGTGAAATTAAAAATCTTCATTCCAAGGAACTCGTTGCAATGGCACTCGTGAAATTAAAAATCTTGAAATTTAAATTGGGTTATATAAAGAGCATCGTGATTTCTTGATTGCACCTTTACATTCCACATACATCATTTTAGAAATGCCATTCCTTCATCAACACAAACCTAAAATTGATTATAACACTTATACTATACAATTCACACATAATCACACGTTGATATCTCTAGTGAATCTTCACTTGAACTTTTTCCATTGATTACACATACACAAGCAAAAAGATCACTTAGAAAAGAGCATAAAGCATGTAACATGATTTATGTGACTGAGGTAGAGAAAGTAAATCAAACACTCACCCCACATCAACATCACTTCCTTGATTCTTTTCATGATTATTTTGTTAATGACTATCCTCCTCACTTACCTCCTTCTCGCCCCGAGGACCATAAAATAGAGCTCTTAACAGGAAGTCAACCACTACATCATACATCTTATAGACAAAACCCTTTGCAACAATTCAATGCCGAATTAAGGAATTACTAGATAAAGGATTAATGCAACCTAGTAGTTCACCATTTGGATCACCAATCTTGTTAGTTCAAAAGAAGAATAAGACTTATTGCATGTGTGTCTATTACCATGCATTAAATAAAGTGACTATCAAAAATCGGTTATCATATTCCTAGAGTAGACGATTTGCTTGACAAATTGAAAGGTGCTTGTGTTTTTAGCAAGATAGATTTAAAATCAGGTTATCATCAAGTGTGTATGGACTCCATTGATATTTATAAAATTGCATTTCGCACTCAATTTGGTCACTATGAATTTCTAGTAATGCCCTTTGGCCTTACAAATGCACCGGCCACAATTGTTCACATGACGCATAGAATCTTTTTGAACCATCAAGATTTTGTGATTGTCTTTCTTTATGACATTCTTATTTTTAGTCGCTTCGAAAAAGAACGCAAAAATCATTTTTTTAAAACTTCTTAAAGAAAACCATTTGTATGCAAATCTTGACAGAAGATCTTTCTTTCAAAGTGAAATTCAATATCTTGGGCACATTGTTTCTGCTGAATGGCATTCGAGTTGACCCTAAAAAGATAGCAACCATTAGAGACTAGCCAACTCCCAAGACTGTACATGATGCTCAGACTTTCAGGCTTTTATAGAAAATTTATGCATAACTTTTCTCTCGTTGTATTACCATTGACATTATTATTGGAAAAGAAAATTATTTTTTGTTGGGTTGACAATCAACAAAAGTCATTTGACTGTCTCAAATATCTCTTCACTCATGTCCCAGTCCTACAATTACTTGACTTCAATAGACCATTTTTCCTAGTTGTCTCACTGACACTAGTGGATCTAGTAAGGAGCCTTTTTGATGCAAGATGGCCATCCCTTAGCATTTGAAAGTCGTAAAATAAAACCCTATGAACTGTTTTAATCCCTCTTAAAAATATTGTTCTACTCTCTTAGATAATTCGGGGACGCTTGGATTATCTTTGCATCATGCCAAATTATGTTAATATCATGGGTGATGCCATTATAAATATTAATACATTTGGTGGATATTGATGTATACTTGGGGTCTCCAATGTTTGTTTCAGTTGGTTCGTATATGTAGGGGTGATTCTCGGGTTACTTACACCTGGCAAACATGTGTGTGATGATGATTTGTATGCTTATGGAATATTTATTTCACCAATTTATTGTTGGTTGTTTTATAGGTGAAGAGGATTGCGAGGATTGAAGAGAAGTTGCACAAATTTATTACTTGTTGGCACACCATTTTTGTAAACAAGCTTTGTACATACATGTGCTCGCTTGTGCACATTTTGATTTATTTTGAAAAAAACATAGTTTATCAAGCATAGACTTAATCTTTAATATTTTGTAAAGCGTGATATGCTTTAAACCCAAGCTTCAATTTATGGGCACTCTATTTTTTAAGATAAGAGAGTGTCGTGCAAGAAAAGCATCTTTTTATATTTTTGGAGGCTATGGCCTAAATTGGAATAAGGTATCTCGTGAATACTCATGTGTGGGGGAAAATAGGCCATACACACATGAGAGGGGATGATTGCACCTAATCTTGGAGTCATGCTTTTGTGAGCTAGGTATTATTTATTTATTTTTATATATATTGAACATGTGATGTTTAATGATATTGAACATGTGGTGTTTATTTTTGTATATATTGAACATGTGGTGTTTAATGATTTTTTTGAATTTAAATCAATTCTTGCAAGTTTATTTAAATTCTATCTCCCTAGAAATTTAGATCCGTGTAAGTGGTATCAGAGCTAAACCTAGGGAGATGGGGACAAGAATTAAGAGGTAAAAAGCTAAATTCAAAGGTTTTTGAAAGGTTGCTTCTATTAACCAAAGGTTAAGAGGAGGGTGATGGGGGCAAGAATTGAGAGGTAAAAAGCTAAATTCAAAGGTTTTTGAAGGGTTGCTTCTATTGGCTAAATTCAAAGGTTTTTGAAGGGTTGCTTCTATTAACCAAAGGGAAAAAACCAAAGGTTAATAGGAGGGTGGCAAACCACTTGTGCAGAAAACCATAAAACCACTTTATACTTGAAAAACGGTTTTTCCAAATTCTTAACCTCATCTTGATCCATCTGTATGGATGAAATCTATAAATGATAGGGAATCTGGCTTAGATTTTGGATTGCTAAACCACTACAGGAGGGAGAAATCCAAGATTGAAAAAGGGACCAAAGGGAACAATTAATCTCTCTCTCTCTCTCTCTCTCTCTCTCTCTCTCACGGCCAGCAACAACGCCGAATTACGTTGAAGAACCTTCCTTTCTTCTCCATAGCGCATAGCCAGCGAATGGGAGAGAGAAAGCATTGCTTATTATTTATCAAAGCTTTTAAAAGCTTAATATAATAAGCCAAAAAAAAGAGATAACAAAAGCTTTGTTAAATAAGCTTTATAAGCTTATTAACCTTGCACGGGTTTTTCCAGAGAAGAGGAGAAGAAAAAAAAATTTATTTAGTTAAAAGCTTAATAAATATTTATTAATAAAGCTTGACTAAAGAAAAAGCTTTATAATACAAAGCTTCACAATTCAAATCTTTTCTCCTTTTGTTGTGCATTCCGGTAGTATCTTGAGAAGAAAGAGAAAAATTCCGCAAGGAACTTCCTTTTCTTTGGAAATCTCTTGCTATAAAAATTTTCGGCATTAAGAAAATTTTTACTTTCTCAAAATTTTTAGAAGATGGAATCAACCCAATCATTTCGTGACAAATTCAAAGGCTAAATTCTCTGTCTTTATTTATTTGCAATGGCTACTTTACCCATTCCACCCACACTCTACAGGAACAAATCTTAGCACTTCAAGAACAAATTTCTATAGTGAACGAGAACTCCGACGCAAATTAGAGTGTCAAGTCAAGCATACCAAACACTTTAACACACTGCTTATAATTCTTCTGACTCAGATGAGGAGGAAAGTGATCATGTTAGATGCACTATTAAAGCTACATTGCGTGCTCAAAATTCTAGGAAAGACTCATCAGCCGAAAGGCATTCACTTTCCAAAATTATGATGGCAAGAAGGATGCACGAGTCCTCATTGCATGGATTAGCCAATTAGATGACTATTTCTCTGGCGAGAAGGATAAAATTAAATGTGCTTGTAATCATTTGATCGAAAGTGCGGCTTTATGGTGCAACATGATTAAGCAAGGTAAACATCGACCTTCAACATGGAAAGAGTTTTAGAAACTCTTAAAGAAACATTTTCTACCATTGCAGTACGAAGCTAAAGCACATCAACGATGGGATACTCTACACCAGATTGATAAAGAAAATGTCCAAGCTTATATTGACAAATTTTGGGATATTCTTTTACAAGTTCAAGCAGTTGGAAAAGTCAAGGAAAAAGAGCAACGTAGAAAATTCATTGCTGGACTTAAGTCTACTATTAGGGCTGACGTTAACATGTTTCATTGCTGGACTTAAGTCTACTATTAGGGGTGACGTTAACATGTTTCATTCACATGACCTTAGCACTGCTATATGGACCTTGCCTTAAATTCAGAATGTAAAACATCTATATCTAGAGATTTCAAGATGCAGGATAATCTTTTACAAAATCTACAAAATCTTCTTTTCCTTCTAGTACTTTTGATAAATCCAAGATGCATTAAATTATCGTGCATTAAACAACAACAACAAACCTTCAAGTGGACAACCAAAGAATCGAATCTTCAGATGCTACAATTGTCATAAGGAAGGACACCTCGCGCAAGATTGCCCTGACAAAAAGAAGAATTCCACATCGATGGCTCGACTCAACGTTATTGAAGAAGACGATGAAGACTCAACGTTATTGAAGAAGACGATGAAGATTCTTTCAAGCAAGAGGGTAACTCTGATCCCGACTATTCAGATCAAGGTAAGTTTTCAATTCATAGTTTGTTGAGAATTCAAGGGAAGATAAAAGGAAAATCAATTTCTATATTGCATGATGATGGTAATTCGCATGATTTTATTTCTAAGAAAGCATTGAAAGCACTTAACCTAAATGCATCGTACTCTAGTTACAAGGTAAAAGCTGCATTTTAAGTTATTAAGTACAACTGCACCAAGGAAGTTAAAGGTTTAGAATTACAGATGGGTTCACTTCTAAAAGAAAAGAGAACATTCCTAGTGGCACCTTTACAAGGTGTGGATGTCATCTTAGGTATGCCATGGAGACATGAGCATAACCCCCATATTGACTATGACACCCATACTATATGGTTAATAAAAGATGACCAAGAAATTTGTCTTCAATGCCAAATCAAGGGTGAACTAGGCCCATTTTTGACTCATACTCAAGCTAAAAGAGTTGTATCGAAAAAGGAGAAGACATTTTGGATTTTTGTCAACCAGCTTACTGCCCAGGATGACTCCAAATCAAATATGTCTCATGACCCTTCGTCTCTAAATTATCTAATTGGTTCATAAATGATTTACCACCTGGTTTAATAAGACCTCGTCCAGAAGACCATAAAATTTAAATAATTCCTGGTAGCTCACTGCCTTGTAAAGCTCCTTTATAGAGTTAACATGCTTGAGAAAAAGGAGATCCAAAAGGAAAGTTGAAGAACTATTAGATAAAGAATTGATTCGACCCAGTAGTTCTTCATTTGGTTCTCCAGTTCTTCTTGTTAAAAGAAGAATGGTACATATCGATTGTGTATCAATTATCGTGCATTAAACAAAATTACTATTAAGAATTGATATCCGATACCTCAAGGGGATGACTTTTGCTAGATAAGCTTAAAGGATCCCAAGTCTTTAGCAAGATCGACCTAAAGTCCGGTTATCATCAGATTCAAATGGATGAAGGAGATATCTTCAAAACTATCTTCAGGACCTAAAATGGCCATTATAAGTTTTTAGTTATGCTATTCGGTTTGACAAATGTTCCAGCTACTTTCAACAGAATGATGAATAGGATATTCTTGAAATATCAAAATTTTGTTGTAGTGTTTTTCGATGATATCTTAGTTTTTAGTAAGAATTGTCACAAGAGCATGAACAACATTTAGAAAAAGTATTTTCACTTCTTCAAGAGAATCAACTCTATGTCAATCTTGAAAAGAGAAAATTCTTTCAAGAAGAAATTGAATATCTAGGACACATTGTCTCCTGATGGTATTCGAGTAGATCCCAAAAAGATCGAAAGCATTACTAATTGGCCTAGACCATGTGATATTCACAAACCACGACCTTTTCTTGGATTATGTAGCTACTACAGGAAGTTCAATAAAATTTTTGCATATATTGCACATCCTTTGAGTGAACTTCTTAAGAAAGCTAGACATTTTGATTGGACTAGTAGACAGGATCATTCCTTTGCTGAACTTAAGAAGGCATTGACCCATGCACTAGTTCTTACATTACTAGATTTTCAACGACCATTCTTGTTATCGTTACTGTTGTAGTTATTGATGCTAGTGGATAAGGCTTTGGTGCTGTTCTTATGCAAGATGGACATCCAATTGCTTATGAAAGTTATAAGCTTAAACCAGAAAGAAATTATAGTACATATGACAAAGAATTAGCTACGGTTGTCCATGCTTTAAGACTTTGGAAACATTATTTAATGGGATCTGAATTCTTAATTGAGACAGACCAATAAAGAATTCGTCATTTGTTGACCCAACCATTGATCTTTGATCGACATATCAAATGGGCTTCATTTATCCAAAGTTTCCAACCCATGATTCAATATCAACTAGGCAAAGAAAATGTTGTGGCCGATGCTTTAAGTAGACATCCTAGTATTCACAACATTTTTGTTATTCAAAGTCAACCATTAAGCCCTATGAGAGCCATGCGTGAGCAATATGAGCTAAGTATCTCATCTTGCCATTATCTTATGCTCATCTAATAGAGTGCTCTTCTTCTCTATTCTCTCACCCTTGTGTGTGTGTGTGTGTGTGTGCGGGCGCGCTCCATATTGTTGAGTGAGTTGTGAGGTGGGTCGAGCTTCCATAGGTGTGTGGTGAGAGAACAACATGAGCTCTCGCATACTCCATTGATAATGCTACCTATGAGAATTTTCAAGCATTTGGCCTTCACAAGGTGAGTGAAACATCCCCATTATGCAATGCTTTCTCTATAGCATATTAGTTCTCAATTGGATCGCTTTGGCACTCTTGAGGGTAGTGAGGCAAGGTCCCTGCAAGCCGTGTGATTTTCTATGTCCTTCCCATGGCACAAGGAGTTATTTGTCTCCTCCACTCCTTTCAACTTTTAGACCAATCTCTTTGTGCTTCTATTTATCTCTCTTTCCCCTTGACTGTCTCTCTATCTCTCTCTAGCTCTCCCTCTCTATCTCCCTTTCAAAAAAGTTGATCGTGTTAGAAATGTCTCATGCGTTACAAATCCTAGCACAAATTGTGCTTGAAATAAGGTGCAACTCATTGCACCAAAAGAGCCTGCACAAGTTCCTTATCTTTTACAATGCCTCCCTTGATGTGCCCCTTTGCACCTCATACAAATGTACCCCTTGATGTATCATCAATCTCGACATATGTGGATCAGCAGGCATACAATAGTACACCATAGCACTACACATTCTTCTATATACATGTTTGTTCTTGCAGTAGAAACAAGCTAGTGATCCATATCCATCTGTTGTTAAGCCCAGAGAGGGAAGTTTCTGTGTGAGCTTCCCTATTATGTGAAAAATTACAAAGTTCCAATAAATACTCTTATAAATCAAAGTTTACTGAAATTAAGCCAAGACAAAGTATTCGGTGTGCCATTCATAGTTTTGATTCCACACAAGGCATAAGTGCACTTAAATAAGCCTCCACAAGAACTCTTTTTTGTACAACTCCATGAAACTTCACATGACTCTCTGCAGGTTTCACCCAACAATGGCCATCATGTGCTTGCTCTATTCCTTGCATTGGAGAGTTTGAAGAATCACATACATTTGACAACTCAAAAGCCACATTACCATTATAGATTTGAGGAATCTCTTCTACTTTCTCAATATGTGTGCTTGCTCTAATAACAATCTACGAAGAACACTAGCATGAGATTCCTTAGACAATAAGTATTTGACCATACTCTTCTGAAGTGGTTTACATGTGGAAGAATCTCCTATTGTAAGGTTAATAATGGCTTCTTTTGGGGTGCTTGCTGTAGTGTTACACCTGACTCTCCTATTATTGGAATAATAAGGTATTCTGTTGTTATATCTTTATCAAAGATATAACATGGTTCCTCTCCAGTGGGTCTAGCTGACTGGATAGGTATAAGATGATTTACACCATCATCTTGTGGTTTGATTGCAAAAACTTTCAATCTAGAGTGAGGAGATAATATTCCATCAAAATCATCAACTTTATAATATAATAACGACCTTGTACAGTTCTAACAATAGGATCACTCTCCAAACCTCCCACAAAAATGTGAAAAGAAGTGGTATTCATGGTGGCAAGAAAAGCTCTCAAAAAACCAACTCAGAAACACACAAGCTCTCAAAAAACCATCTCACAAATATACAACAAACTAATGACAACGAATTCAAAGTCTAAACACGAATTCTATACATATTAGAAAAAAAATTTAAATTATAATGATCATTATAAATAATTTCATTAATATCCAAAATCTAAAATTCGTTTTCAATAATTATACTATACAATAAATGCTTGCATAACTTCCTCTCATTTAATGATTATTCCATCACTAACTCCTATATAATGATTATTCCAATTATACTATACAATAAATGCATAACTAACTCTCATATAATGATTGCATAACCTTTATCTTTGTTGTGATCCCAATTTAAGCTATAACCTTTTTGTCATCTCTTTTATGATTCCATCCACTTTTATTTCAAATAAAGAGTACATCCTCGTATTGCCCAACAATGCATGATGGGAGAATTTGAAAAGATTCAGAATGCAACATCTAGGCATGTCTATCATCATAATAAGGGTCTCTCCTTTAGGTTTTGCCACAGTTTTTATGTAGGTTGGGAGGGTTAGTAGCTTAGAAGTATGGGGGGGTGACTAAGGGTGACACCCCCCATTTTCAAAATACCATAATTCTTAGAAGTAGAGGGGGGGTGACTAAGGGTGACACCCCCCATTTTCAAAATACCATAACTCTTAGAAGTAGAGGGGGGGTGACTAAAAGTGATCCCCCCATTTTCAAAATACCATAACTTAGAAGTATGGGTGGGACCCCCCAACACTTAAGGGCGGCCATCGCCCTTAAGTGGGTGGGTGCCCCTAGTTGGTGACCCCCACCCCCACTAAGGGCGACGGTTGCCCTTAGTGGTTGGGGAGTGTTGACACCCCCGACTAAGGGTGACGATCGCCACCCCCCACTAGTGGGGGTGACTAAGAGCAACGGTCGCCACCCCCCACTAATGGTGATAGTCGCCCTTGGGGGGGATGTGTGACCCCCACCTCCCACTAAGGGCGATGTCACCCTTAGTGGAGCGTGGACTAAGGACGACCATCGCCCTTAGTCGCCCCCATGTTTCCCTACTAAGGGCGACCATCTCTGTTAGTGGGCACCCTCACTAAGGGCGATGGAGATGACTAAGTGGGGGGCACATGTGCCTTCCCCTTCCCCCTCCATTGAATGCTTGAAGACTCCCCCCCCCCCCCTAAACAAAACGCGCCCCTCTCCCCTCTGCAACGTGACAGCCTCTCCCTTAAAAACAATGTGGCATTCCCCTCTCCCCCACTAAACAAAATTAACCCCCCTCCCTCTGCAACACAACAGCCCTCTGTCCCCCCTCTTAAAAGCAAAACGCCCTCTCCCTGCCCCCTCCCTCCAAACATCAAAATGGCCCCTCCCCTCTTTAAAAGAAAAACTCTCATAGACTCTTTCCCTCTCTCTCTCACAAACTCTCTCCCTCCCTAAATCCTAAAAGGATAGCCCTCTTTCTCTCTCTCACGAAACTCCCCTTCTCTCTCTGACCAACCCTTCCTTCACTCTCTTTTTTCCTCTCTCTATACCTTTTCCTCTCCTCTCTTTTCTTCATTGTTTCTTCTCTTCTTCTTTGTTTGTTTCTTCTTTCTCTTCTTTCAGAACCCTAATTTTTTAAATTTAATCTTTTTTTCTCTATTTATATAGATCCCTCTATTTATATCTATTATTTTTTTGCTCTATTTTTATCTTTTGCTTTCTTATATCTTTTAGGACTCTTTCTTCCTTGTTCAATCTCCTTCTTCTCGTGTTACTCCTCATGGTGTCTCCCCAATTTCAAAGAGGGACACAAGTATCCTTAATGTTTAGTGATACCAAGGTAGTTACTATGACCGTCTTACATGTAGACCCCACCATGGATATTGTCAATGAAATTGCTTTGCCGCTTTATCATGTTGGCGTGTCAATAGAAGATGTTGAGGTGGGAGATGTTTCTCTTCCTTTTCTCCTCAAAGATGGTGATATCAACAAGTTAAATCAAACCAAAGAATACATCATTGTGTGGCTAGCCAAAGATTGTGTAAGTCTTATTTTATCTCTCTCCACCTTTTCAATTATGCTCTTTTTTAGTGATTTTTTTGAGAGCAATCTGTCTTGTATATGTTGATGTGTTTAAATTGTTACAAACACATTAAAGGAAACCCCACAACCAAAACATGCAAAACGTGTAAAGAGCACACCTGCCAGCAGGCAAGCAAGCCAAGAAGTGACAAGTACCAAGAAGAGGAAGAAAGTGCAAGAGGAAGATGATGGCTTGAGTCCTCCTCGAAGAAATCCAAGTCGAGTTGCTATCTTCGAAGAAACTTTCTTTTTTAAAAACCATTAAAGAAACTAAGAAAGTAGGAGAGGTGGATGAGGGAATTGAAAAAGAAGGTGAGAATAAAGAGGGTTTCATGGTGACTCTTGCAACTCGCTTGCGATTAGAACTCCTACAAGACAGTCTTAACAGAGTGAAGGTAATTGCTACCACTTTTTATCAAATCTTACATAAGGTATCTTTTGGATTACCAAGCATAATGTGTGTGTGTGTGTGTGTGTGTGTGTGTGTGTGTGTGTGTGTGTGTGTGTGCATTGCAAGTGGTAAAATCCACTCCTTTGCCACCTATTCCCTTGTGCAGACTTGTGCCTAACCCCTCTATACGAAGAGTGGAGTTCAGGTACAAGAAGTTGGCAAGGGAATTTTATGCGAATGGCTATGTTGCTCATAAATGCAGGTTCATTTGCTCCATCTCCTCATCCCATAATCTTGTTAGAGAAGTGACTCAAGATGATGTTATTGCATGGGATGACATCTGACGATTGAAAAATGAGGAGTTCGAGAATATGATCAAAGGCACAGAGTGGGAATTCATGAGCAACAAGATATTGTATGTGCAGACGAAAATCATCGAGTTGTAGCACATGGAGGATGGAGGAGATTAATAAATGTGAGTCTACTTAAATTACCTACTTTTTTGAATGCACTCTTTTGTTTTATAAAATAGTTTTGGGACTAATTAGATTTGCACTATCTAATTATAGCATTCAAGAATGTTTCATTAAGACATCCTTGTGTTGATGCTCTCCTTATTAAATTCAATGAGGATAGTGAAGGGGAGGTTCTCATACTGATCACTTGCTAAAATCGGTAAGAGAGTATAGGTTTTAAGACTCTTTGAATTAGGAATATTTGACATACTATGTTTCAATCTTTCATCTCATAACCTTAAATTTTGTTGTCATAGGATGAATGAAGTGGGCTATGTTTCTTCTTCCCTTGTGAACAGTGTGCCTCATTAGGGCACTTAGACTGGCAAACAAAGAAACAATTATGAAGCACACTAGAGAGATGAACAAGGCATGTATTATCAAGCATGCTTTGACACACAAAAAAAGGGCCGCCCATCCTGGTATAGTTGTGAGCTTTCGAAACTTTCCCAAATAGTATTCCAAGTAAACCTTTAATCTTTAGACACTTACAATATATGATAAACATTTTCATATCATCCACTAGTAAACCTTTTTTCTTTAGACACTTACAATATATGATAAACATTTTCATATCATCCACTAATGTTGTTATTCGTGAAAAATAGGATGAGTGCCCCTCGCACAGCCACCCAAGATATTGACCCCCTAGTAGATAGTTTGCTTGCACAAGAGTTTGAAGAGAAATGGAGAACGGCATTTTATAAAGATGAAAGAAAGTGGAGGCATGCTGTTGGTAGTGATTGCAAACCCTGCACAAGGGGAAGGTTTCTTTGAGTAAGAAATCCTACACTATTTCCTCTGTTTATTTCATAGGCAACAATATTTTATGGTTTTAATGTTACAATTTAATTATGGTGTTGTGTTGCAGATGACTAGTGCAAGTTAACTGGGATGAGAAACCAGATTGTTTGACAGAGGATAGGCTATATATCTTGGTAGCTAGCTCGTTGCCACAAATGACCTCAAAGCATAGATTTTGGATATTTTGATTGATGGAGATTTGCAAAGGCTGAAGGATTCACAAATCCCTAAAAGTATGTAATAATTACTTTTTCTATCTTATTGATATTTATAAAGTAATCTATTTTGTTTGAATAACAATTTCAATGGCAATGCAATAAATGCAAGTTTATTTAGGGAGGGATTGACTTCGAAGAGAAGTCATATGGCATGAGATTGGAGCGCAGAGTGTAGCCATCCTTATGCAGAAATATCAAAAAAGTACAAGGTAATTTTTCCATATACATTCCTAGATGACCTCACCGATCTTAAGAGAATGTATTTTGGGAAGCTATTCGAGGAAATGGTGGGATCTCTAAAGAAACAAGGTGTGGTAGCTTCGAACCCTAATGTCATCAAGGCAACGAAGCATGTTGTGTTTAGGTGCATAACATTTCATAAAGCGTACTTACTACTTGGTTGTACTCCTATATTTGTAAACTAAATGGATATAATAATGTGTAGATGGATTTGTAAGTGCCATGCGGAGAGATCTATTGCAGATGTGCCTGAAATCTTAAAAGAATGGCATAATCCAAAACATGAAAGCACTATGTATACACAGTAGCAACTTTGAGACCTTTGGGATGCAGAGATATACAAGAGATACCCATTGTTCCTTGACTTTCCAAGTGGTAAATTTCCAAAGAGCGAGAAGGAGATGTATACTCGGGCTTTTAAAGCAAAGCGATCAACCATGGTATAAACTATATGATTAGCTATCACTTTAATTTAAATATTGTTTCTTATATCTTTTTGAATGGTGAATTCTATTGTGAAGCCTAGAAGTCTACGTGACAAATCACATGTTCAAGGTAAAGGTAAATGTCTTATGAAAGATGAAGGGGATGATGAAGATGAAGAGAATGATAATGATGAAGGGGAAAAAGTGCCAAAAAAGGATGCAACGAAGGAAAAGGGAAAAGGAAAGTCACTACAAGAAGAGGATGACTCTGATACCTCTCCATCAGAATATGGCGAAAGCGATTCTGATGATAGCACATGCAAGATTGAGGCAACCCCAAAAGTTGAAGAAGTTGGTCATGCAACAACACAAGCAAGACACTCTTTTACTTGTAGTTCTTTGGTATTATTGTTACATTGTTTGCATACTAACATAGATTAAGTTATGCATTCAAATAAGCTTAGCAAGAGGTGAAGTGCCAAAAGCACCATTGTGACCAATTAATCCACCTAGCCTAGATGACCTAACTCCAATTAATCCACCTAGTCTAACTCCAATTCAAATGAATTTTCCATGTATTATTTTACTCATTGGTAATGATAATGTAAAGTATTTGTGTAGTGCATGCACTTACAAAATGTACGCTTTGTAGGAGTGTCGTCGTACCATGACAATAGTCCTTGGTGCTCCCACCAGTGAACATAAAAGTGCTAGTTTCTCTACCGTTATAGAATCCTCGGCGTTAACAAGTGTAATAATCAATTGTGGCCACATCATGTGAAATGATTGTAAAGGTGTGTCTTTTATATCCTGTAATAACAATTGATGTATAACTCTACTCAACATGGTGCAGGACATCATTATACAAAGATGATGGCACGTGTTAGGGATCCTTTGAAGATAGGTTATGCACTTCTGAACCAGAAGTGTCCACCGGAGCTAGAACATATCTTTGATATGTTGCTGAAGGCCAACATGAGAGACAAGACCTTTACTATTAAAGGTGTCAATACAAACACAACATGTGATTTTATTGTAGTGAGGCTACCCACATGAGGTTCTGTTTATGGTTACCCCGATGACATTGTCCCACCATGGAATCTCTCCACATGTGAGTGATGAGATTGTTTTCCCTTCATTAAGACCTTGTGTGTTATTGTGCATATGTTGTGTGTGTGTATGTCATACTTACGTTTTTTGTGTGTCATTCTAATTAATGCCATCATGTAGATGGGGAGGAGCATGCATTGCGTCAGATTTCTGAGACCATCTTAGATGACAATGGCTCTATTATTATCATCGGTACTATGTATCAAGTGGAAACCATTATAGCTCACACCAAGCGTTCTGGCTTCTCCTTGGAAACCTTGGTGAATGTGCCATGTACAACGCTGATTGGAAGGGCCTTTGGACAAGAGGTAGGCAACACTAACCATAGAGGTTTCCATTGAGCATCACTTTTTGCTACAAAAAATCATCTCATAATCTTGTGCAGATACATACCCTAGTTCGCTACTACCACCTTCATGAGCATAGTTGGATAAAACCATACACAACCTTTCTCACCTGATTATATCATTGATCCTTGTAACATAATGCACTGGGGTGTAGATGCCCAGATGAGAGCATGGCGAGGTATGGAGTTAACTCTTCATGTGCTCCTAAATAAGGGCCTCACATTTTTTGGTGGAGTTAAGAGATGTTTTCTTTGCAGGTGGATCTCAGCGTGGATATGACTTTTGGGATAGCTTGTTGAGCCTTCATGTAAAGAAAGGGCAAGTGTTAGTAGAGCTTTATGCTAGATGTGGAGATTGTGCTATGGTAGCACAAAAATTAGGCATGAACATTATTTGTATTGATCCCGAAGAGGATGTAGTGGAGGGTGTCTTGATGAAGATTTCATTATAGTGCAATAAACATATTTATTTATGAATATTCAAGTGACCAGGTCATGATCTTATTTGTAGCAATTGTTTATGATTGTGTCGTAATCTTATTTTTCATATTAAAAAAGAGAGAAAGAGAGCGAGAGAAACGCATGTTGGGGTTTTACAAATAAGACATCATTCCCCTTTGCAATGATATTTATATACTTATTACAAACCAATAAAGAATCGACATTTTCTGTATTGTGCGGATGAATAGGTGGTGAAGCATTTGCAGACTCAAGGATATGTACGCAAAACATCAGTTAAGTCAGCTTTGTTGAGAAATGAGAAAGAAATATAGAGAGAGTGAGTAAAGAGGAGGACAGAAAGAGTGAGTGAGAGAAAGCAAGAGAGGGAGCGAGAGCAAAGAGAAGGGAAGAGAGAGAAGGAGGATAAAGAGAGTGAGCAAAGAAAGAGACTGAAAGAGTGAGAGAGAAGGGTAGAGAGGAAAGATGGAGAGAATGAGCAAAAAAAAGGACTAAAAGAGAGAGAGAGAGAGAGAGAGAGAGAGAGAGAGAGAGAGAGAGAGAGAGAGAGAGAGAGAGAGAGAGCAAAGAGAAGGGTAGAGTGAGAGAGAGGGAGAGGGAGAGAGAGGAAGGTGAGAGTGAGCAAAGATAAGTACTGAAGAGTTAGCAAATAGATGGATAGAGAGAGAGAGGGATAGAGAGAGGGAAGGAGAGCCAAGGGAAGGATAGGAGGTAAGAGAAGGATAGAGAAAGAGAGGAGATAAAAAAAGAGAGAAGGATAGAAAGAGTTAGCAAAGAGAAGGAGAGAGAGAGAGCGAGAGAGAGAGAGAGAGAGAGGGGGGGGATAGAAAGTGAGAGCCAAGAGAAGGATATATATATATATATATATATATATATATATATATATATATATATATATAGAGAGAGGAGAGAGAGAGAGAGAGAGAGAGAGAGAGAGAGAGAGAGAGAGAGGGGGGGGGAGGATAGAGAGAGAGAGTAAAGAGAAGGATAGAGAGGGTGAGCAAAGAGATGGATAGAGAGAGAGGAGGGAGGATATAGAGAGCGAGAGAGGGAAGGGGCATAAGAGGTAAGAGAAGGATAGAGAGGGAGAGGAGGATATAGAGAGCGAGATAGGGAAGGAGGATAGGAGGTAAGAGAAGGATAGAGAGGGAGGGTGGGAGAGTGAAAGGGAGGGAAGAGAGAGGGGGAGGGAAGAGGGTGGGAGAAGGAGAGAGAGGGTGGTGTGGGCTGGGCAGCAGTGGTGGGACAAGGAGAGAAAGACAGGGAAGAGGGTGGAGAGGAGAAAGAGGGAGGGTGGGAGAGTGAAAAGGAGGGAGAGAGGAGAGAGAGGGAGGGTGGGAGAGTGAAAGGGAGAGAGGAGAGAGAGGGAGGGTGGGAGAGTGAAAGGGAGAGAGAGAGAGGGAGAGTGGGAGAAGGATATAGAGATGGATATAGCCCACACCACACTCTCTCTCCTAGAGAGAGTGAGAGAGGGAAAGGGAGGAAAGAGGGTGGACGGAAGAGGGTGGGAGAAGGAGAGAGAGGGTGGTGTGGGCTAGGCTGGGTGGTGGTGGTGGTGGCAATAGTTAGAGAGAGATTGTTCAAGTAGACAGAGAGAGAGAGAGGGTAGCCAAGAAAAGCTCCCTCCACCACCAAGCTCGCTCGATGACCATCCCCCTTGGGAAGTAGGATTTGTAATGACTTATGTGAGTATTGGAAATGAGGAAACCACTGTGGCAAGACGAGCTAGATCACATGGCCAACCAAGAAAGAGCACAATCCATATGTAAGTATTTAACATTCATCTCCTCTTCTTTCATTTGGCTTGCAAAGGAATTATTTCAAGACAACTTGGGGTAGCTAAGTACAAATATAAGTTTGGGGTAGAATATGCAACATATATTCAAAGCGATAGATTGCCTAGAGACAACTCAATGATACACCTCAATTACTTAGACACAAAAGATGAGTTCATGTATTTAGATGATCAAGTGGCTGAATATTTCCTCATTTCCCAAGTGAAACAACCAGATATAGAAACCAGCGGGAAGGGGAGGATGCCAAATGCGGCTAGCAACTATGATAAAACAAGAACTCATTAAGAGGGATTAAAGGCCAAGAATGTGAACCATTCTAAGAGATTCAATCCTTTTCAAGAAAATGAGGTTAGCAAGCCCAAAATAGAGACATGGGGACCATCTAAATCTCATAGTTATGTGGGAAAACTAAGGGATGCTACATGTGAAGACATGTATCCAGACCACAAGATGAAAGAACAAAATGGTGTGGCTATTGTTGTAAAATGATCACCCATTTCAATGGCAAGTGCTACCATCAATTTAGGGTTCAGAGGGAGCAAGCTTATAGGGATCAACACAAGAGCCTCAAATACCATCTCCTCCTCTTGAAAGACCTTTACTCACAAATCTAACACCAGTAAGAATGACTGGTTTGAAAAAAAATGGAACTAAATAGATACACGTCGTCCTAATTATAAGTACTATGTAGAAGAAAAGAATGGTACTATGCAAAAATGATCACCCATTTCACTGGCAAGTGTGCTACCATCAATTTAGGGTTCAGGTCAACAAGACCCTCAAAGACCATCTCCTCCTCTTGAAAGACCTTTACTCACAAATCCAAGACCAGTAAGAATGAATGGTTTGAGAAAAAATGGACCTAAATAGATACACGTCCTAATTATAAGTACTATGTAGAAGAAAAGAATGATAATGGCTATTGGGAATCTTCTCAGAGACTTATAATGGTGATCCAACTACTTTGTGGAAATTATCTCTTGTATCATATCAAGAAAACAACGTCTCTTATGCCCAGATGCCACAAGAAAGAGTACAAGGCCAGTGTAGCAAGTGTGAACCACAAGTGTGAACCACATTTGTTAGCAGAGTGCAATACAACAAGAATAACTAGAGAGACACCAAGAAAGCTAGAGCCTCTTGAACGAGATTGCGAAGATTGTGGAATTAATCACTTAGTGAAGAATTTCCCAACAAAATGAGCAAAAGAGATTAATAATGGACCTAAAGTGAGCCTAAACTATGTGGATGTGATTCCATCACCTCCTCCTTCAGAAAGTAAGTTTGATGTTATTCCTCTCCATGTAGTAACAAGAACTGAAAGCATGAAAAATACGTGATGATGTCATAACTTTGCATTAAAAAGAAACAATTGATAAACGAACCTTCCAAGGCCTCTTCAAAAGGTGAAAGCTAGACTGGAAGGGGAGGAAGGCACTCACATGTCCATATTCCCTTCCAAAAATACAAAAGGTGAAAGCTAGACTGGAAGGGGAGGAAGGCACTCACATGTCTATATCCCCTTCCAAAAATAATATTGTATAGCTATTCTTTAATAATACCCCCATTTGTACAACATACTTTTAAAAAAAACCAAAAATTAAAAGAAGGCATAGAACTTAGCACAAAAACTCACAATGGGCATGCTAACCCATGAGGTAGAAAACCAAAAAGGCTATCTTGTGATGTCAAGTGTTAAAATCCACAAAGGCAACACTTGAACAAGTCCAAGAATACAAGGAGCCTCCCCAAATCACAAATTTCTAACACTTTTCCTCCATGACTTTAGGCTTCCTAATCATCACCAACACAAACCAAGACGTATTTTCAATGGCAAATTTCAAAGCTTAAAGCATTGGTACTGTGACACGAAGTTGGGGTTTGGACTTCGGTCACTTCTCAGAATCAAAACACACTTGTATGAAACCTCACAGCCTCCTCACCTCCCTTTCTCTCCCTAGGTTAAGATAAAGATATACACATCGAAGGTGAGATCATAATTCATGGAAGGAAAGATAAAAGGCTCCGGAGAAGCAAGAATTTCTGCCAGTCTTGCAGCTCCAAACAAAAGGGTGATTCTTTGTTGGAAGAAAATCTTCCGACTCAGGATTATGTGAACGGAAACATACGGGGAATATTGGTAAGGTTCATCCGTTCGAATTGGGCGATTTGGACGGAACATATTAAAGAAAATGAATATGGCAATCACTTACAAAAGGATAAGACACATGGGGTTTGCCTTTTGGTAAGGGATTTGGAGGAATTAATCATGATTAAGAAGAAAGAATGGCCAAAAAGCTATAAAAACAGAGATACACAGAGAATTGCAGTTTTAAATCCATAAAGGCTGTGCAGGAGAGGATTATATAGATGCGTAGATCTTGAAGAGAGCTTCGCGCCTATATAAAAACTTTCAAAAACGGGCAACCGAGCGAAAAGTTATGAGCATTTTACTGCAAGACTATAAAATTGCCAAAATTCTATAAAAACAGAGATATACAGAGAATTGCAGTTTTAAATCCATATAGGCTGTGCAAGAGATGATTAGATAGGTGCGTAGAGCTTGAAGAGAGCTTCGCGCCCATATAAAAACTTTCAAAAACGGACAACCGAGCGAAAAGTTATGAGCATTTTACTACAAGACTATAAAACTGCCAACTTTGGGAGAAATTCTAATCATCAATGAAGTAAGGGATTAAGAAATTAGTTACATGAGTGGAAAGAGCATAGAAAGAGCTTCCTAGCCATATGATCAATTTAAGAAACCAACACCCGAGTGATGAGTAATTACCGGTTGAAATTTGGGTATTGGACCACAAAACTGCACTTCTCTCTCTTTGCATGAAACCTCAATTTTCACATAGCCTCTTGCCTTTCATCTCCTTCATGATTCAAGCTAGAGGGTAAGGGTTAACATTGCTCAGCGGACAATCGTGAAGATTTACCTATGGTCCCCAAAGTCTTTCCACATGCTCATTACCGCTAAAACCATTGGTACCTCCAAAGGAGGGCGGCAATAAGGCAAGGGCTACCTTGAGAAGTCACAAGCCCGCCAAGATAATAACTCCTTATCCCACTTATCATGAATCATCAAAAGAGGTCCAAAATTGGGTTAAGCATGAGGAGCTAATGCTAAATGAGACATTCACCTGTAAAGAGAGTGATTGAATATAAGGGTTTGAAGATAAGAGAATGGCAATGACACAAAATGCTCAATTGAGGAGGCTCATTCCTTGATTTGAAAGGGAGAGGAGGGCTCCTTTTATAGGTGGAGAATCACCCTCTCTTCCATTGTTACAAATTACAACATAAAAATCTTCAACCCTTCAGTGACATAAGGGTAGATGTCACCATCAATTGTCCTCTTAGGCTAAGTCTTCTATTGATTATTAAATTGAGGACTTTTTGACTTTGAGAGTGTGATGAGATAATAGCCAAGCCTAAGTGGCGTGTAGGTGGAGATCCTACTTACACATGGCGGAATTCTCCTCTTCCATGTAGGCATTCTAGAAGAATCTTTTCCAATTATGCACCTACACACACTCCTCCACATGCCTTCCACACTCCCCAACTTGTTGCCTTATGGTGAATACCATATTAATAATACAATTAATATCCATGTGAGCATGAAGGCCCACTTTTATTTTCCACATCACTAGCCTATTTACCGTACCAAAGTATTTATCAAGCATACTTGTGGCATTTACAATGTGTGCACCCTAAATCAAGTAAAACCATTATATTTGAAGATAGAATGCTGTTATCGGGGTAGCCGCCAAGCCGCCGCATCACCACGCCGTTATTCCATTGTGGGCGCCGCAATCTTCTTGAACAAGCTTCCACCTTATTACCATTGAAAAACCATCAAAATATGCACAAAATTGACAATGAAAGATATCAATTTTTCACGTCACATCTTTCCCCCCCCCAGCAGATCCTCCATGCTTGTCTGGGGGGTCTGTTGGCCATGGTGCTCGAGGGTAGAATATCTTTAGCCGGTACTCATTGGCACGTCCGGGAACCTCCTGGCCACTTGCATCCTCTAGAAGATAGGTGTTATTTTTGAACTGTTGCTTTATCCTGAAGGGGCCTTCCCAGCGTCGAAGAAGCTTCTTATCTAGCCATTTCTCCACACGGCCATCATACCTCATGACTAAGCTTCCTTGCTTGAGTTCTAGCTTCTTCTTCTTCCTCGTGAGAGTGTCATGCCTTGCCTTGTGCCGTTGTTGTGCAGCCTCCAAATTTTGAAGTGCCTGAAGTCGCCTCTCATCCAAGATCTCCAGTTGTGCTAGGCGTTGGGCATGTGTTTCTTCTTCATTATTCAAGCGTGCAAAAGATGTGCGAAGGCTTGTGATTTCCAATTCTATTGGCAAAATAGCCTCCATTCCATAACCTAACTGAAAAGGTGTGAAACCAAGAGAGAGTTTGTGAGTTGTCCTATAGGGCCCATAGGACTTCTGGCAAATGCACATCCCACTTTCTCTTCAGAGTATCCACTAGCTTAGACAAAGATCCACAAAGCAATCCATTAGTTTTTTCTACTAAACCATTACATTGGGGATAATAGGGAGTTGACATAGCATGCTTTATTTTTAATTTCTGCACCAAAGCTTCAATCAAGTAATTCATGAAAGACCTCCCCCCATCTGTAAGGATTTCTAATGGACACCCAAATCGGGCACATATGTATTCCCTGAGAAAAGATGCCACAACCACTGCTTTATTATTGACCATTGCCTTTGCTTCTGCCCACCTTGTTGCATAATCTGTGGCCACCAATATGTAATACTTTCCATGTGAGGAACGAGGAAGTGGGCCCACAAAATCTAATCCCCACCTTTCAAATGGACCATATGCTGGGATAGGGTTTAAGGGTCCGGGAACCAATTGCTTATGCCCATATGCCTGGCATACTTCACAGCTTCTGCACCACTCATGGACATCTTTGCTGAGTCGAGGCCAATAATACCCTGTGTTAAGGATCCTCCGAGTTGTGCTGGCTGAGGCAAAGTGACCTGAACATTCATGACATAATTCCATAATCCTTTTAGACTCCTCTAGGCTCACCACCCTCCTAAGAATCTTATCCTTACCTTGCTTGTAAAGAACATCCCCTAGAATTGTGTAAGGATGAGCTTTCCTGGTAAGCCTTTGCTTCTGTTGAGGATTCAATCCAGGAGGGAAGTATCCTGTATCTAAATAGTGTTGAACATCTTGGAGCTCAGGCCAACCTGTATCTATTAATGCAAGAGTAGCTACTTTGAAAGAAGCCAAGGTTTTAGTAGCCAATTCATCAGCCTTTTGATTATCCTTCCTGTTAACATGCACAAATTTACAAAACCCAAAAGCTTCTTTTAACTCCATTGCCCTTTTATACAATTCTTGGAGATTAGGACTCCTTGCCTTATATTCTCCTTTCATTTGTTGGATGGCCAATTGTGAATCCCCTTTAACCTCTACCTCTTCAATTCCATCTTTTATGCAATCTTCTAATCCCCAAATTAATGCATTGTACTCAGCCACATTATTTGATATAGCCTTTGGAAATTCCCTACCCTTGGCCCATACCTCTTTTCCTTCTGGATCAAATAAAACTACCCCCCAGCCCCACATTGCCTAGAAGGGCTAAAGGCTCTATCAAAATGCATAGTGAAAGCAGTTGGTGGTGTCTCCAAATCTTCATATACTTCTTCCTTTGCTCCTGTTCCTTCTTCCTCTTCCTTCCTTGTAAGCAAATCTGCAAGAGAGGCCCTAGTGGTGTTTTCTGTAATGAAAGTGAAAGAGAATTCTTGAAGCTCACAAATCCACTTTGCAAACTTCCCTCCTGCAGGATTGGGTTTGCGGACCAAGAATTGTAAATAAGGTTGAGAGGTGAGGAAGAAAAAAGGGCGAGGTAACAAGTATGACCTGAACTTCTTTACTGCAAAAACAAGAGACAAACCACCTTTCTCCATTTCACCATACCTCTCCTCGGCATCAGTGAGTTGTCGGCTTGCATAATACACTGGTTGCATATGCCCTTGCTCTCCCTTTTGCAAGAGTATAGCACCCACTGAATGTGATGAGACACTTGGGTTCACATAAAAGTCCTCCCCCCACCTAGGAGGCTGCACAATTGGACTTTGACTCATGCATTCTTTGAGCAAACAAAAAGATTGAATTTGATCGGGCCCCCATTGGAAAGAAACATTCTTCTTTGTCAACAGATTTATAGGATACATCTTTTCAGAGAACATGTCAACAAAGCGTTGGTAATACTTTGTTTTACCCAAAATCCTCCTTACCTCCCTTACATTGGTAGGTGGTGGGAGGGCCACAATCGCCTGCACCTTCTCAAGATCCATCTCTATGCCTTCTTCTGAGATAACATGTCCCAAGAGAACCACCTTCCTTCGTGCGCCAAGCGGCATTTTCTAGGATTAAGACACCCTTTTGCATCATCAATACTTTGCAAGGCCAACCTCAACTTTTCCAAGTGATCCATGCGGCTTGAATAAATGCAAAAATCATCCAGAAAGACCCTTATAAACTTCCCCAAGTAAGGTGCAAATACCTGACTCATGAAGCGTTGAAAAGTTGCTGGTGCATTGGTCAAGCCAAATGGCATCACCCTATAGGCATACACTCCCCAAGGGGTGATGAATGAGGTTTTCCTTTGATCTTCTTCACAAATCCGGATTTGGAAGTATCCAGAGTATCCATCACACACTGAATACAACTCATGACCTGCAACTTGATCCAAAATCTCATCCTGAAAGGGTAGAGGATAATAATCCCTCTTTGTGCATGCATTCAAAGGGCGAAAGTCCACACACACACGCCATTTTCCACCCTTTTTGGGAGTGACAACAACTGGGGAAATCCATTCTGAATTCTCTACTGGAAAAATAAATCCAGCTTCAAGCAAATTTGTTACCTCCTTCTTAAGCACCTCTGCTTGCACTACTCCCAAACGCCTTAGCCGCTGCACCACTGGCTTACTTTGGGGCTTGAGATCAATCTTGTGCTCTACTAGGGTAACTTGGCGTACTTGTGAGTAGCTGTTTGCAAAAAGGTTAGGAAATCCATCCAACATTTTTAAGTAATCCTCCCTTTCAGTACCTGCTATGGACTCGTCAAGAAGAAGTTCATTTTGTTGGTGAAGACTAGTGAGGTCCACATCTCCTTTCTTGCACATGGTTGAGGAAGCTTCCCCTTCCAAGGCTCCATTGTCTTCAGCATTCCCTCGATCCCTTCCCAGGGAAAGACCAAATGCAACTCCCTCCACCTCTCCTTCTGAGATGGAATCCTCGGAGCTACCACTTGTCTCTTCTTCATCGGATGACTCTGACTCTGAACTTTCGGAAGTTGAAGGTTCACCTCTTACCACTTTCTTGCGACGACTCTTGATGTTGTAGTGGACCTTCTTATTCTCACCTTGTAGAATAAGATCACCTGTCTCCCACTTCTGAATCGCCTTCACTTGGCGAAGCCATGGCCTACCCAATATCAATGGGTAAGCCCTAGCATCAGGCTTTCTAGGAATGACCTGAAAAGTTGTAGGCACAAAAATACCACATACATCCACTCCCAAATTCCTGACAATTCCTAAGGTTTTCACCCTAGTATTATCAGCAAGTTTGATGTGATAGGGAGAGTTGGTAGAAGACAACTTTAAATCAGCATCTTTCATTGTTTTTTCACTCATGACATTGATTGATGCACCTCCATCAATGTATGCATTAGAAATTGTCTGCCCCTCAATGATGACATTAATCACAGGCACATCATCTCCTACATCAATATCCACCTTCTGAACCATAGGAGTCCCATTATCCCTCTTCTTCTTTTTCTTAGATTCCCTTGTGCTAGCCAGCTTACCCCATTCCTTTCTGAGCTTAGAAGAGAGTGCCAAAAGCTGCCCAAATGTGATTTGTGCCGTTTTCTCCCTAAGATCTGTCAAGAGGTCATAACTAAGAGATCCTTGTCCAAGAGGAAAATCAGATTGTCCAATTTTTCTCCTAGATGACTTCTTCTTCTTCTTATTTTTCTCCTCTTCTTCAGATTTATCTTCTTGTTCTTCTTCTTCCTGGCTTCTAGTTTTACGACCCCTTTTTGCCATTAATGGCATCAATGTTTCCTCTTCTTCTGAGCATATTTCCTCTAAAAGTGCTAAACTTTTATCCTCACTTTTCCTCAACTTTGGACACTCAGTGCGATAGTGCCCCTTCTCTTGACATTCATAGCATGTGACACTACTTCTATCCCTAGGTTTATCCTCAGCTCGTGGAACCCTAGGTGGCCTTGCATTGACTAAGTGTAACTTCAAATCAGCAAATTCTGCCATAAGTTGTGCAATGTTATGATCCAAGGATGGAGCTTGTACCTGAGATGTTGAGGCTATCTCTACTCGTGGTGGGGTTGGCACACTTGGAGAAGATTGGAATGTGGACTCAATATGAAGAGTGGCCTCCTTCTTCAAAGCAATACGAAGGGCCTCTTTAAAACTAGTGGGATCTTTGCTAAGAACTTTTCCATGCAAGCGGGGGTCCAAAGCCCTCATAAACTTGCTCATCTTAAGGTGCTCCATTGCTAAAGAACTCTTTGAATCTTCCATAGAAGGTGAAGAAGAAGAAGCAACAACATGTAAAGCAGCTTGTTGATATTTGATGAATAAGGCTTCATACCTCACTGAAAAGGCAGAAACTGACTCTCCATCCTTTTGGAAAATTTGATCCAATTGCAATAGTAAAGCATTTGGCGACTCCACTGTCCCAAATCTCTCCTTCATTGCTTTGGTCAACCTTTCCCAATCATTCTTGGACTCCTCTGGCAAAGCCTCATGCCAAGTTAAGGCCATACCCTCCAAGAAATCTGGAAGTATTTATGTCCTCTCCTTCATAGACCAACCCGTCAAGCAGCATGCTTGGTTAAACTCTCGGAGATAACTCCCCGGGTCTTCTCCTTCCGATCCACGGAACACCAGAATGTTGAACATCTTGCACCAAAAGATGAGTAGTGACAAGGAAAATTTACTTGTTTCAAAACAACTTTCCTTTAATCATGCAGGACCTTGAGGTTAAAATAGAATAATTCTAAGTAAAAATGCCCGCCGTCTCCACCAAAAGATGTGACACGAAGTTGGGGTTTGGACTTCGGTCACTTCTCAGAATCAAAACACACTTGTATGAAACCTCACAGCCTCCTCACCTCCCTTTCTCTCCCTAGGTTAAGATAAAGATATACATGTCGAAGGTGAGATCATAATTCATGGAAGGAAAGATGAAAGGCTCCGGAGAAGCAAGAATTTCTGCCAGTCTTGCAGCTCCAAACAAAAGGGCGATTCTTTGTTGGAAGAAAATCTTCCGACTCAGGATTATGTGAACGGAAACATACGGGGAATATTGGTAAGGTTCATCCGTTCGAATTGGGCGATTTGGACGGAACATATTAAAGAAAATAAATATGGCAATCACTTACAAAAGGATAAGACACATGGGGTTTGCCTTTTGGTAAGGGATTAGGAGGAATTAATCATGATTAAGAAGAAAGAATGGCCAAAAAGCTATAAAAACAGAGATACACAGAGAATTACAGTTTTAAATCCATAAAGGCTGTGTAGGAGAGGATTATGTAGATGCGTAGAGCTTAAAGAGAGCTTCGCACCTATATAAAAACTTTCAAAAACGGGCAACCGAGCGAAAAGTTATGAGCATTTTACTGCAAGATTATAAAACTGCCAAAATTCTATAAAAACAAAGATACACAGAGAATTGCAGTTTTAAATCCATATAGGCTGTGCAAGAGATGATTAGATACGTGCGTAGAGCTTGAAGAGAGCTTCGCGCCCATATAAAAACTTTCAAAAACGGACAACCGAGCGAAAAGTTATGAGCATTTTACTACAAGACTATAAAACTGCCAAAATTCGCCTAAAAATTAGCAACTTTGGGAGAAATTCTAATCATCAATGAAGTAAGGGATTAAGAAATTAGTTACATGAGTGGAAAGAGCATAGAAAGAGCTTCCTAGCCATATGATCAATTTAAGAAACCAACACCCGAGTGATGAGTAATTACCGGTTGAAATTTGGGTATTGGACCACAAAACTGCACTTCTCTCTCTTTGCATGAAACCTCAATTTTCACATAGCCTCTTGCCTTTCATCTCCTTCATGATTCAAGCTAGAGGGTAAGGGTTAACATTGCTCAGCGGACAATCGTGAAGATTTACCTATGGTCCCCAAAGTCTTTCCACATGCTCATTACCGCTAAAACCATTGGTACCTCCAAAGGAGGGCGGCAATAAGGCAAGGGCTACCTTGAGAAGTCACAGGCCCGCCAAGATAATAACTCCTTATCCCACTTATCATGAATCATCAAAAGAGGTCCAAAATTGGTTAAGCATGAGGAGCTAATGCTAAATGAGACATTCACCTATAAAGAGAGTGATTGAATATAAGGGTTTGAAGATAAGAGAATGGCAATGACACAAAATGCTCAATTGAGGAGGCTCATTCCTTGATTTGAAACGGAGAGGAGGGCTCCTTTTATAGGTGGAGAATCACCCTCTCTTCCATTGTTACAAATTACAACATAAAAATCTTCAACCCTTCAGTGACATAAGGGTAGATGTCACCATCAATTGTCCTCTTAGGCTAAGTCTTCTATTGATTATTAAATTGAGGACTTTTTGACTTTGAGAGTGTGATGAGATAATAGCCAAGCCTAAGTGGCGTGTAGGTGGAGATCCTACTTACACATGGCGGAATTCTCCTCTTCCATGTAGGCATTCTAGAAGAATCTTTCCCAATTATGCACCTACACACACTCCTCCACATGCCTTCCACACTCCCCAACTTGTTGCCTTATGGTGAATACCATATTAATAATACAATTAAAATCCATGTGAGCATAAAGGCCCACTTTTATTTTCCACATCACTAGCCTATTTACCATACCAAAGTATTTATCAAGCATACTTGTGGCATTTACAATGTGTGCACCCTAAATCAAGTAAAACCATTATATTTGAAGATAGAATGCTGTTATCGGGGTAGCCGCCAAGCCGCCGCATCACCATGCCGTTATTCCATTGTGGGCACCGCAATCTTCTTGGACAAGCTTCCACCTTATTACCATTGAAAAACCATCAAAATATGCACAAAATTGACAATGACAGATATCAATTTTTCACGTCACAGTACAGTTGTCAATTACCCCAACCACCCATGGGCACTTGACTAGCTTCTACTACAACATCTATATCTTAATGCCACCTCCCTCTCCAAGATTCAACGGTAGGAAATTTAGGTAAGTATGTGGTCTTTCTTTCATTTTTTGAATTGCTATTCATTGGTTGGTTACACTAACACTTTCCCATTCACACTTATTCCCTTCGTTAACACTTACATTATGGCTATTTTGTTAATTCAAGTGCTTCCCAAAAAGCTTCCCATTAGTATTCAAAACAAAGTGAAGCCCTCACTCAGCTTCCACAGAAAAGGGCTAGATTATCAAAGGCCCCCCTCCTCTCCCCAAGTTCAATCCAACAAGGAGTCCTATTATACAAGTAATCATGTATGAGCATGTCACTGCTCTATCTTGTGCATGGTTAAAGCACTGACATCCTTGAAAAGGCTATTACACAAAATATGTCTTTTGAAAATCCTTTACATGCCATACGTGATTAACTTTCACCTGTTTTCTTTCACCTCTTTAAGAACTAACACTTTAAAGCAACAAACGTAGGAACGGTGTATTCGCAATGAACGTGTATCACAAGCTTTCTAGCTTTACGTATAGGTACACCTTCCAAGGCCAGCCCCCATTTCACCACTTGCTGTTTTCAACCCCCCGCCACCACCTTGAGATTCTGAGGATGGAATCTATCTCAGTAAGGGGAGACTGTTGAGCCCCATCCCTCAACGGACTTACCACCAAGAGCATGGCAATAGAGAGAATTTCAAAGCAAGGGTGGATGGATGCTTATGACATCCGCAATCTATCTTGGTTACTTTAGTTAGGCCTATGATGTCCGTCGGACATCTAAATATATATGCTTATGGAAATTGGACAAGAAGAGCCACATGGCCCATATGTAATAAAATGATGCAATCAATGCCACTTGTTGCACAACATTGGATAGGTCTAAGCAATCGTGCTTAAGTAAGTAACTAGTTACTATGTCAACTAGTCGGACTAAACTTGTACTTTGGCCCCGACCATATGTGAATCCAACGAGCCAAGTATAAGGGACATCATAAAAGCTAAACAAATAATAATCATATGTGCAAGTTTTTGTTAGGGTTAGCACAGCCTAAGGAGGTTCAAACAAGAAAGCCATGGTTACTGTGTAATCAACAGAGATGGAGAGGGGAGAGAGAGTTAAACAAAGGTTAGAGAGAGATAGAGTACACGACCCAATGATGTGATGTTTGCTTGTATTAAATCCATGAAAGTAAAAGACCGTTATAGGTTACAAAAATTGCATATTCCTTGCAAAATCTCATGGCATGCCCAAAAGGGGATGGATGGTCTTGTAGATGCATGGCTTGTGATAAACAAGTTTAATGTGCTCTACATCAATGTCACAACCAATAAGGCATTCCCAAAAAGAGGATGGTCTAAAAAATGCACCGCGTGTGTGACAAACAAGCTTAATGTGCTCTACATCAATGGTCTAAAAGATGCACCGCTTGTGACAAACAAGCTTAATGTGCTCTGCATCAATGTCACAACTAATAAGTGAAAACCAATAAGGCATGCCACACCATGGAGGTGCACTTGTTTGTAGCCAAAGTGCACAATGCCATTTTCTTATGCAAGGCATGTGGTCTTATCAATTATGCAACCAAGACCTCTCTTTCAAGAGGTGGCCAATACTTGAGAGCCTCGTAGAGGGGAGGAAAATAAAATAATTAGACAATTGTGGAGTCTCCACCACCATTGGTTAGTTTCTTGTTTTCAATGCAGGGGCTTTGTTAAAGACATGAGAGAGAGAGAGAGAGAGAGAGAGAGAGAGAGAGGTACTAAATTGAAGAGAAGTGAAAAATAATCAGCTTCTCCGGCTCCCCCTACCTCGAGATTGGCCTCTTCCGTCTGAATGTGATTGTTGTTGCTGTGAATCATAAGACTGTTGTTGTCCTTGATTCTGTCTAGACCGGCCACCACCTTGGGCACTGCCACGACCTGGTGTATTCATGATGTTAGGGCTCTTGCCCTTGGACACTCAAGTGAACCATCCTCCTCCATGGGTGGGTCACCTGAGGAGGAGGATCCCAACGCGATCGAACTCCGGCGTTCCCGACTCATGGCTCATCCTTAGTGTACATGGCAATTTTGTGTCAGGACGTAGGTATCATAGTCAGCGCTAGAATTTGAAGGTTGCACTACCCTTCCAAGGGGGTCAAAACCTTCACAAGAAGGGTGAAAACACAATTACCCTTCAAAAGAACGGAAGGATTTTGAAAAATTAGTTATATGCCCTTCCAATCTCTTCATAAAGAAAAGCTAGTTAAAGAAAAGCCCTTCAAAAGAAAAAATAGGGGTGTCCTTCAAATTCTAGGCCTGATCATAGTCGACTATCCCATCTCCCCCAGACTACCGATTTGGGCATTTATGTCGGCATTGCAGAGGAGATTATTTTTTTAAGAGCCGCTCATGACTATTTCTCAAGAGCTGCTCATGACATTTGTGCGGTTATTGCTTTGGTAGTTTTCAAAGTTTCCATAACTTCTTGGCCTTGAACTTGTCAAATGTTTGGCTGATGGTGCTTGAGTGCCTTTTGCCTCGGTCTCTACATTGAGTTTCTTCAATTTTTAAGGTTCCAGGATTCCTTTTACCTTCATTAGGTTTGGATTTTCTTTGTACTTTGCTTTATTTATTGAGGCAATATTTGTCTCATTTGAGATTGTAATTGCTCTTCAACGCTGTTTGACTGAGATTTTGAATGGTATAATTAGTCTTATTCTTCTCTATTTTGAGTGAGAAGAAGAAGAGTAGGAATCCATATTTATAAAGTAATTGAGGGCAAGTGTTTCCATAGGTAACTAGTTCTTCTTCATTGTTTTTATTGACTTGAAAGAGGTAGTTGTGATGGAGAAACCTTAGAGACCAACTTGAAGCAGGTTGCAAGTGACAATTGTGGGTTGTCGTTGGTACTTTGGCAGAGGTGTGGCAATTGAAGCTTGAGAAGTAGTATGATAGGTGACGTAATGGCACACTTGGAGCCAAAATCTGGCAATGGGTGGTACTTTGGTAGAGGTGTGGAAATTGAAGCTTGAGAAGAAGTATGATAGGTGACGTAATGGCACACTTGGAGCCAAAATCTCGCAATGGGTGTAATTGTGAAGGAGATTGAACCGACAACAAATTTTTCTCCTTACGGCTCTCATGGAGTTGCATTATAGAATTGTGTAATAATTATTTTGCTACCACACAATTTTTCATTTTCATGATTTCTGTGTTATGTAAGGATTAATATTTTTGCTTTCAAGGGTGTGATTAGTATACGTCCATGTGGTTAAGGTGTTAGATTTGATTATATGATGATGAGACAATGCGAGTATAACACCTCATTTGTTGGTAAAGAGTAGAGAAAGTAGCAGCATTCTCAGCATACAAAGTCTCTCTAAGTAATGATCATTTCTATCACATTTCATTGGTTTTAGGCTCTCTTTATACTTCACTGGTTCAGGGTTTTCTTAGGTTGTTTGGTGATGCTTATTATAAGCTCTAATGCATTGTTGTTGCTTATGTTCATAGGAGCCAGATTGTGAACAAGGTTGTCTTACTATCCAAGGAGAGCAAGTTTTCCAAGGTAATATCTCTCTATCGTTTTAGTCATTATTTATTGTTATAAAAAAGGTATTTCTTAATCATGCAATGTAAGTTGTTAATTTATGTTATGCGTTCTTTGTTGTGGTTGTTTTTAAGGAGGAGGAATATTTCTAATATTCACACAGTAGACTTTATAAATAGGATAGATGATTATGATACCTTATTCTGTAATTATTATAGAAGTGTTCTATCTGTTCACAGAAAAGAAATAGACAAATATAAGGGATGATCTCCCCTTCCAAAAAAGTTGAGTATTTTGAGATCTTCAAGCAGTCAGTCTTTGCACTTTCTTCCTTCGAGTTTCTAGATAGAAGGTTAATTTTTTATTTATGTCATGAGACTAATTTGCTAAATACTCCTGCATATGAGGGATTGTTTTCCTTTCCTCCATTCTAAAGCCATTGCACAAATTGCCACCGATGTGATTATGTTGTTGACCATGCATCATTGACATAAATCTACTCATGTTGATGAGTGCAGACCTGGGATACTGCTTGCCTAACTCTTTTCCTTGGGAGTTTTCAAAGGTGATTGTGCTCACCCCCAAGGTGAAGAATCCTCCATGACAAATTTAGCAAGAACCAAAAACCCAAGATAGTTCCAAAACTGTGTGATGATGCTTACATGTTGGGCATGCTTTACATATTGAAAGCTCTCTTTGAGAAAGATTCCCATGTAGCTTAATGCTTTGATAATTTCCACCAATATGGTACTAAGAAATACTTTCCTCTATCTGTGTTTGGGCTCAAGCACTTACATTAACATGTCTTTGATCTCTAATTTACCCAGCTCTAGATCAGAATATAGATCTTCCACGGTATGACTCTTTTCCTGCACTTGGTGTCAAGGCCTTATATAGGACAGCAATGCCGGAAAACGTCCCTTTGAGCCCCTAAATGAAACTTAAGTGATGTTTTGGAGTCTCGATTCCTAGTTCAAATCTTGAATTAAAAAATTTGTACAGCACACAGAAAACTGTGCAAGACAAAAAGGCAAACCGTTGTGGCCAGAACTTACTTGAGGCATGCATGAGCCCACATGTTATGTGACAAGGTGTTTCAGCATGAAAATCAAATGGAAAGAGTAGAATGTGTGAAACTTAAAGACAAAACCTTGCCTGCAGAGACTGCAGGCAGATCTCCATCCATCTTCATTTGACATGGTGTTTTGACATGCTGCCAACCTTGGAAACATAAGAACTCAAATTATGATTATGCGGTGCGCGTAGAGGCTGGCCATCAGGTCTATATCAGAATATAGATCTTCCATCTTTTCTGCACATAATCAAGGGCTTGTATAGTAGAGTGGTGCCGGAAAACATCATCAAGTTGAACTTTGCACAGATTTGCTTCTTCTCTCGAGGATGAAGAGGTCCAAAGCCAAACTTGTCGGTCCAAGTGCCGACCATCTCCTGGACAGAGGGAAGAAAGATTGCAGAAACCCCATGTTTGAGAAGCATGCTTTCTAGTGAGGCCATCATCATTTTGCAATATCCCTGTTGCCTGTATCCAGGGCTGGTGGCAACAAAGGGTACCTCAGCCATGGTGTCGCCATGGCTTCTACAGCCATGGATTCTGACAGAAGCTGCACAGATGACGCATTGCCGCAGAACTCCTTTACTTCTTACAGCTTTTACAAGCAGGAACGTGTAGAAGGAACTGCAATCCAGCCTTTGAGTGTCGAGGCACGGAGCCTCCTTGTTGAAGATGATGTGGGGAAGGATATCCAAGTTGGTCCTTTCATCTACAATGCAGCAGAAGCCTTCTTGCATGACAAGGAGTGCATCGGAGAGATGCTCGTTCATGATGGAGGCTGAATCACCATCTTGTTGGCTTGAAGATCTGGCAAGTATCCAAGAATGGCCTCTCTGAAGAGGATGCAGTGTGCCTACTAGCAGGTGAAGCCTGACGAAGAGGTCCTCGCAGTGGATGCTGCAAAACCAGGTCGTGTTTTCCGGTACCACCGCTGCTTGTGGAGGGTGAGGGCAAGGCATGGCACATTGAGGATGATATCGGAGATTGCACTGGGAGCATCGCCGAGGCAATGTACTTCTGCTGGTTTGGAAAGTGGAGTTGCAGAGGCCACATCGGCACAGGGGGCAAAACCATGCCGGCCCAATTTTGGACAGAAGGGGGCTCTGTTCTTCAAACCCAGCGCAGGCAGGGTGAAAAGTGGCAGGACAAATATTGCAGGCGAGAGCAGCACCCACATCCCCACATGCTTGGCAAAAATTGCCCGGGTTTTGCACGTCTGTAGGGGCTTCTGGCTGATGATGGAAGTGGCTGGGGGTACGGACACGGACAGATGCGCTGCGCGCATCGGAAGGAGTGTCGAAACCGTGGTAGCACCATTGCAGCTGCATGAGGCATGTGCCCATGGACCGGCCATCCTTCTGCAGAAACGTGGTCATGAGGCTGGGTATCCGGCCGCCGCCTGCATGGGCTTGGAATGCAGAGAGCGATGCGAAGCGGACATCGCAGCACGCACATGCCACTCCATGTTCGCCAATCCAGCCCTGCTTGAGGACGGGGCCATCTGGCTGGCTGCGATACAGAACAGCCTCACCCTTTTGCACCACTCCAGCATCCAGGAGCCTGTGGAACAGGTTCTTGCGGGCACTGGAGCTGGAGACATATCGAAAGGAAGAATTCCATGAAATTGGTGGTGATGAGGATGATAACTGAGAGAGAGGGGAAAAGCTTACCCGCAGCCTGGTTTTCCTGCGTTGAGCTGCCATGTCCGCTTCTGCTTCGCCATCAGGTGGGCATTCTCTCTTCCTCTTGTTGATGACCATCGTCTGCTGCTGCCGGTTCCTACGCACCTTGCAACGCTTGCCGATTCCCGCCATGGCGAGCTCTCTCTCTCTCTCTCTCTCTCTTTTTCTCTCTCTATGGAGCGAAGAACAAGCAACGCACAAAGGGAGATGTACAGAAGAGGGACCTTTGGGCAGCGGCTGTTGAAATGGAAAATGAAATCGGAGATCGCACTTTAAGTATATGCCTCTTTAGGCATACTTTAGAAGATCATTGCTCGTCGTCCGCCAAGTGTATTTTTGTAGGTGTATTTTTTGTACGTGTAATTATTATTTCAAGCAAACTTTTGGTAGGTGTATTAATTAAATGCCAATAATGACTTGGCAATTAATTAATACAACCTTAGTACATCACGATTCATGTGCCCCCTCTTCCTCTCAAGACTAAGTGCCACGGGGTCTTAAAGACCCCGAGCAGGTGAAATCAACACAACGACTAGGTTGATGCAAAAAATCGACGGCGTCGTTTATTGCCAGAAAAGGGTTACCAGATGTTGGAAAAGGGGTGGGGTGATGGCCGGCTGCATTCACGTCACTTAGGAAGTCAACCTATCGCATGACTGTGGACTTTGGTTACAGCACGTATCCCATAATTGGATACGTGCGACGTGATTACTTACTGCCATCGTGCGCCGTTTGTAGCCGTTTTCCCAAGCAGACCGAGTTTACCATTGACTTAGTTTACTTCCCACGTAGCCTGCCTCATGTAGTTTAGGGAGTTGTCCCAGTTTACTGCAATGCGTTTTTTTCGCAGAGCACCCTCACACAAAACCTCACGTTTCATGCCTCTAGAAGTTTTACCCGTCGTCCTCCCTAGCTTACTGCATGCGTTTTTTTCCCAAAGCGCCCCTCGTCGTCGACTTCACCAACTGTTTACCGCTTGGTGTGCGCTTACTTTCCTCTCCGTGGGTAGCTGCACACCTCCATCCTCGCTACCTCTCCCTAGGCGGCCAACGACTTCAACGTATTTAGGGCTTGGTGTGCGCTTCTTTCGATCTTGCGGCGGGAAGTTTATTGCAGGAGGTGATACCCTGGGCGCTAAGAAGAGCTGGCAGAAGGCACTCAGTGATATTCAATTCTCAAGCACGTTATCACCTCAGGTTTGGACAGCTCTGGGCATCGTGGGCAACTGTTTGGTCATTTTTTCATGGACTTTTGCATTTTGCTTTGTTGTGTTCTTAGAAAATCATCATCATTTTTACTTGTATTTCACCTCGGTGCTTGGTGTGCTGCATAACTGATGAAAACTGAACAAAGTTCTTGTATGATTCTATGCATTGGAAAGCTAGTTGATTTATCAAAGAATGTGGTTGCAGAGGCATGATCCCCAGTCTTTTGTGCTGCAGGCAAATACTCTATCATCTCCCATGTAGCTATGACCAACTGAAGGTATTAGTCTCCTATGCACTTAGTTTACTGAAAAAATCAATATTCCAGAGAGCGTGTTAGCTTATTCATAAGCTTTTTTTTTCAAGGGAAATTCCCATGAGTTTTTCTACTCTCTTCTTTTAATCCCAACCGGTGAGGCTTGGCCGAGTTTACCCTTCCTCCCTCACTCTTTCACATAGTTCTTTTTAAAAGCCAGGCTCCTCATGGCATCTTCTCTAGACCCTTATGTGACCAGTACACTCGCAAATGGATAAGTAGTTCGACAATGTGAAGCTTACAAGGAGTGTCCTAAGAGAACTATAAATTATCGCAAGAGGCTAGATACGATGGATCATTTAAAGAAGGCTCACAATATTACCATAGAGATTCCCTTGCGAAAGATTGGCCGACCTAAGGATAGGGGCGGCCATGGTGCTCCTAGTCTCCAATTTCAAAAGCAGGCTCAAGTACACTTCCATGATGCGATGTGCAAGCTGGAGAACAATAGGGAAAATTTTGAAAAATTGCAAATACGGAAGGCTGAACGTGAATGGGAGAACATGGCGGAGTCACATGGCATTGATTCAAGGGAAAATTTTATTGACAACTTCGTCAATAAGGCTAGGGAAGCGTACATGGCATCCAATGAGCAACGGTTTTAAGCGATTCAACAAAGAATTGTTGGGGGTTACGAGAAACATGTGAGTGATTTTCTTACTATTTATGTTTATATCATAAACATAAATTAGAATGTTTGCTTATTAAAATGTTTTCCCATAATTTAGAAATGGCAGACTAGCAAAAGGAAACTTGGTGTGCCTAGAGATGATGATTTCCTTCAGAACGATGATCATACGTGCGACGATCTTTAGCACCAAGATCTTAATAATGTGAATGAGTCCCTTGCATCGGTATATAGATTTAATGAGTCTTTGTCCACTTATCAGCCTCGAGTGTGTTATATAATGACTTTTAAGAAGCTTATTTTGAAGAAAAATCTCTTAAGTCTAGATACCCTTGGTCCTCTTGCACCCTCAAAACCAAACTTGAGACGAAGACATGTCAAGGAGAATTTTGTAGATGATATGAAGTGCATGGACATCTCTGTGGAGACTCTATCATCTCCCATACAAAGACCTCATAAGGTTAGTGTGAATCTCTGGAAAACCTTCCATGTCTCATGTTATTTATTCCTTCTACACATGGTAAATTGGTTTTAATTAGTAATGCTTTGTACTATGCATTTGTACTTTATTTAGATACGTTTCTTGGTTGGATCAAGGCCATGTGAATCTCTAAGTGACTCACCTTGTTCAAGTTCTAGCATGCCATTAACTTTGTTGATTTCTAATAGCAAGACTAAGCTCACGTCTCCTTCAAACATACAAGATAACGCACTTACATTGAGAGACAGGTGTGTCTCAAGATTTTTGGGTCTTTCTTTTAGAAATGTTGATAGTCTTATGTATAGTGTGTTTTTTTATGAATTGTTTTTTTGCTTTCAATACATTAAAATGTGGTATGTCGCTTCACTTCCAATCTTAAAGATCCAACATAGTTGCTGAGGTGGATGAGAGACTTATTGAGTATATCTTGAAAGAAAAAGCCTCCATAAGAACTCTTAACGTCTTTACCATGTAAGTTTGGCAAACTTCTAAGTACTGCATGTGTGTGTGTGTGTGTGTGAACTACTTCTCAATACAATTCATGAAACTTTGCTAGGTGGACGGGAACACTCTACCAAAGGAGACTTTAGAGAAAGTCTGGTTCGTAGATGTCCTTTGGTATGATTTTATATCCCCGCATCTCTCCAAGGACTCTAGAGTTATCTTAAATTTTCTTGGGAACATTGACACGAAGGAGCATCTATTCCTATTCCTTCCAATTGTCGATAGGTATACTTGTACTCTCCCGAATAGCCTCCCTCTTTGCGATTAATTTTTAAGTTGTAGACATCTTTGGTTTAAGATTTGGATTCCTTTGAAGGGGACATTGGGTTCTCTATGTGCTATACAACCATCATATCAAGAGAATGACACGCTTGCCATGGGATAATGACGGAATTATCTTTTTGGACCCTATGCCACTCAACATTATCTTCATGTGGTTCATCGGTGAGAATAATTTATCTGTGCTATGTCCCCTTCTCCTTGTTGGTGATTGCTAGTATAATTCATTGCTCTTGCTTTTTCAATGCACTTCAACTAATCTCACAAACTTGCACAAATCCCATTTTGAAGAAATCTTTGGAGGCCACCAGTGATGAATTATGTTTTGTGTCTACACTCGAGGTACATCAAGTCCATCTTTTTTGCAAGCTTACCAATAGCTCTCAAGGTATATACATTGACACATCAATTGATTGTGTAGGTGCCGCGCCAGCCAAACACTATTCATTGTGGTTATTATATAATGGCGTACATGAAGCACCTTATTGAAGGAGCTTTTCTAAAGACAAGATCAAAGAATTGGGTGAGTTTAGGGTTTAATGGATATCTTTCTTTTTCTTCAATTAACTTGATTGAAAACTTGCCAATTTTCCATCCGATGTAGCTAACAAGAAGATGGTTTAAGCACAATCAAGTGGAGACTTTGAAGAAAGATCTTGTTGATTGGTGCCTTTGTGCTATGGATGGGGGAGGATCTTAAGTTGCATAATACAAAGCGGCATACACTTATACATTTCTTTTTTGGATATGTAATCATTTTGGATATGTAACAAGTAGAATTCCAAAGTAGCATACTTGGATACATTCCTTTTTTGGAAAGCTGTGTAATTTTTTTGGATATGTAACAACAAAAAATCATTTTGGATATGACACATTTTAGAAAAGCATTCCTTCGCATATGTAGCTTTTTGTGATTATATATATATATATATAATCATATATCTTGGATATGTAGCTTTTTCTGATTTTCGTGACATCACACACACAACACTTTTTGTGATTTTTGTGACACCACATTAGAGCATCGTTTATTTCATATGGTATTGGATTTCTTAATTGCTAACGTAGCCTTATGTCTTGCCATGAAAATAGAACGATTGGAAATAAACCACAAAGTAAACTAGAAGTAAACTACGTCGTAAACTTGGAAGTAAACTATGAAGTAAACTACAAAGAAAACTACGAAGTAAACTACAAAGTAAGCGAAAGACACAATTCTCATTACAAAAGTAAAAGACTTTTTTCTCATAACAAACTAGAAGTAAAATACGAAGTAAACTAGGAAGTAAACTACGAAGAAAACTATGAAGTAAACTACAAAAAAAAAAACTACAAAGAAAACTACAAAGTAAGCAAAAGACACAATTCTCATTACAAAAGTAAAAGAGTTTTTTCTAATAACAAATAAAACATAAAATTACTCATAGGCCGCTTCCTTGGTCCCTCATCCACCGTACCGGAAGCTCACCATTTTCATCGAACCGAGGCTGGTCAAGACCTCGGTCGACCTTGCTACGCGAGACGTTCTCCATTGACTCTCCATCAGCTGTTGCAGCTATCAAATTAGGTCTCCACGACCTCATTCACAAGATGGTCTAAATTCTTCTCTAGCATTCTTGACATAAAACAGTCATTTAAAAACAGTTCAAAAATACAGTTTCTATAAAACGAACTCTCGTCTTTCTACACTGCTCCACATCAACCCACATTATTTAATTCCACAACCATTTCATAAGGATTCCTATTCTCATCCAATCACATCATTTTTCATCTTATCACATCTTTCCTCAATTTATCCTCATCAGATCTCATCCACTCGTATCTACCCGTATCCACATCTCATCACATCTCATCCATTCAGACCACATCACACACTCACATCACATCCATTCAGACCACATCACATTCACTCACATCACATCTCATTCATTCACATCTATCCCGATTCACATCCCATCACATCAGATTCATTCATATCCATCACATTCACATTCATTCATATCCATCACATTCATTCTCATCACCATTAAATCACATCACTTCTATCCACATCATATCTTATTTATACACATCTCATCTCATTCATCCACATCCATCCAATCGTTCACATGTACGACTACTCGCATCTATCCATACATTCATATCTATCACTTCACATCCACATATATTCATGTCACATATCTCTTTACATCGCATCTATCCATACATTCATATCTATCACTTCACATCCACATATATTCATGTCACATATCTCTTTACATCGCATCACATTCTTTCACATACACATCTATATCCATTGTTTCACATACCTCCACATCCATTCTTTCACATATCATCACATACATTCACTCACATCTCATATCATTCATTTACATTCTGATTCACATGACATCACATCTCATCCATTCATTCACATTTATCTGATTTGCATCACATCCCATCACATCTATTCATCTCATATTCTCATCACTTCTATTCACATCACATCTATCCAATCATCTATTTGATTCGCATCACATCTCATCACATCTATTCATCTCATATTCTCATCACTTCTATTCACATCACATCTTATCTCATCACATCTATTCACCTCACATCTCATCACCTCTATTCACAGAATTTAAACATAGAATTTAAGAGGATCCCAATTTTTTTTAAATAAAGATTTTTTACGCATCTATTTATGCATAATTCAATTTTAAGGAAAATAACACTTTTGAAATAAAATTCCTTCCTTCTAGAGTAATCAGGTTTCTATCCGCCAAAATCAGGGAAATCCCAGCGTAGACCCTCTAACCAACCTGCAGTTTCAAACCAAAGTAATGCAAGACCTCTGCCTCAAAATAGGGAAAGTCAAAGAGAGTTGTTTCCAAATTGGCCGTCCACTTCCCAGGCAGTAACGCTGGAAGTGATTGAAGAAGAAGAAGAAGATGATGAAAGAGATCATACTCCACCTGTGAGATGAGGACATCTCGCGTTTTTTAAGTGGGACAAGATGTAAGATTCCTCCCCCAGCCCCTCAAGATGTCCACTTTGTCCCCCTATAATCAATCCCCCTTTTCAGAATAATAACAGATCTTGTTTCTATCTGTTTTGGCCTAGAGAGAGAAAATATTCTAGAGAGAGATAATTCAGTTTCTAGATATCTTTGGATGGAAAAATATACCTTCTTATTAAAATGATTTTCCCTGAAACAGAAATTCAAAAAGAACTTTCCAGTGTGTAATTGGAATAAATTGAGAATAGGTAAAAAGGACCTTAGCTTGAGAGTCTAGATTTTTTGAAAATTTTGGATTAAGGTTCCTACGGACCAATAAGATTAATCCAAATGTAGGGAGGAGATAAATTGAAGAATAAAAGAAAATCTCCTAAAAATGAGTAAATACTCACATAAGATGAAGAGTTGACTAAGGACAAGATTTATTAGTTAAAAAAGAAGAGATATTTAGAGGAAATGATGCATTTTTGACACCTCAGGGAATTCCCCTCATGAAGGAGGCGCCTATTTCACATGTGTGGATGAGTTTTAAACTCATAAATAATGAGATATTTTCATCTCTCCTCTCTCCTGTTTCAACTAGATCAAAAAGTAAGCTAAACTGACCTAAAAATGGTCAAAAAGTGACCAAACTGATCTGGAAAATTCTAGAATCAGTTTGCTTGGTTAGAGGCTCACTTTTTTCTATAAATAGAAGCCTCTCCCTTTGTAAAAGGTTAATATTGTTTATGCACTATTACTCTACTCCTCCACAAAGTCAAATACATTGAATTCACTTTAATAATTCAAATACATTGAATTCACTTGATAAAAATACATTGAATTCACTTGATAATTCAATTGTTTTTGACTAAATCCTCTCCAAAAGAACTGGTGGCCACTCTTGCCACAAACAAGAGTAGAACCCTCAATCCCTCAAGCCAAAAGAAAGCTTACAAACTCCATGTAAGCTTAATTCTTACTTATTGTGAAATTTAAATCTATGGTTTTCTTAAATTTTATGATTTGAAAATGTTTGAATTAAAATCTGATGCTATGCCTTGATGGAAAGGCCACCCCTTCTCTTCTTTACAATTAAGCCCTTCTTAATCCTAGAAAGTTTAATTAAATGATTGATTAAACTCTTTTTCATTGTTTACTCTCTTAATTTTTAGAAAATGGAGTAGATTAGAGATATTAGAATTAAAATTGGATTAATTTAAGTCATAAATTGAATGTTAAAATTGAGAAATGGTCAGCCATACAAAGAAGGTTATGGCAAAATTTTCTTAAATTTTGTGGAACTAAAGTTTATCATTAGGTTATTCTAAAAGAGTAATTCCTTCCGTTTGTGGATTCTAAAAGATATATTTTATTTCAAAAGTGTCATTCTCATTAAAATTGAATTTATGCATAGAAAGATGCATAAAGGAATTTATTTTTATTTCAAAAGAGTTATTCTCATTAATTTTGATTTTATGCATTGAAAGATGCATAAAGGAATTTATTTTTATTTCAAAAGAGTTATTCTCATTAATTTTGATTTTATGCATAGAAAGATGCATAAAGGAATTTATTTTTATTTCAAAAGTGTTATTCTCATTAAAATCGAATTTATGTATAGAAAGATGTATAAAGGATTTAGCTCGAGTCTGGAATCTTGATCCCTGATTTCCCTGCCCTGAAAACCTTGATCCAAAAGGAGTTGGACAATCCATACTGCGATGTCCAAATCCTTGACAGTTATAGCATTTCACTCCCTTGTTCAAGGGTGGAACTTCTGAAGTTGAATTCCAGGGGATTGAGTTTCGGGAAAAGAACATTTCTTCTATTCTGGAACTTCCCATATCCTGGGCTTGTTGACCCTAATATCTCTTAGGCGGTGGAAGGTTGGAATCACCTTTTGGAACTAAAAACCTTTTGAAAGGTGACGGTGCTGGCTTTGGTGGGACCTTGACATCAAAGGCCTTGGAGAAATCCTTCGCCATCTACACTGCTTCGGCCATGGAAACTGGCTTGGCGTTCTTTACCAAAATATTCAAAGGTTCATTCAGTCCCTGAATAAACCTGGCCATCAGCTGTTCTTCATTCAGCGGTGGCGAGTATTTGAGAAAGAGAGTGAACGCTTGGTGATATACTTCAATAGTTCTGCTTCCCTATGTTAGCTCTAAGAATTCGTTCATCTTTGTTTCCAAAAAGCCGGGAGGACAGAACCTCGTCCTTAGGTAAATTTTGAGATTATTCCAAGTCTGGGTATTCTGATCCAGATGGTTTGTCTCACAGTGGTTTCTCCATGCCACTTTGGCTGTTTCTACTATCTTCAACCTTGCAAGAGCCATTTTGCTCTTCTCATTGTACCCGGTGACATCAAAGTGCTCTTCCATTGCTTCGATCCACTTCTCCACAGCCTCGCCCAAGTTTTTCCCTTCACCCTTGAAAGGCCCAGGCTGCGAACTATGAAGAGTTTTACGAACATCCAAGTCGAGCTCTTCCTCATCGAGTTAGGGGTTATCATTTCTACCACGACGACCTCGATCCATGTTCCTATCAATACGAAAAATCTTGTTAAGTCCCTTTATTTATGATTCAAATCCGATTTTTGATTCATCTGATTTTGGGGTTCTTTAGATAGGTCGGTTTCCCACAGAATCGTGGGATAAAGATACTCGCATTATCAGATAACAATTCATTCAGAACATATCATTCATATCTTTAACATAATAATGGTCTATTAGACCGAAATTTTCATCTCAACAGTACTCCATGGGGGATTTCAATTTTGTAGATTTTTAATTTGTCATCCCTTAACTTGATCCACTGGGTCAAGAGTTAACAGTAGCAATCTGTCAGCACAATCCACTAATCTCATTGTGATTTGCTGAAGTCACTATCGTCATTCCAGTTACGAATATCAACACAGGGACTCGTCCCATTCATCCTCATTGTGGTTTTGCTCAGTTTATCGCTTTTCAACCAAAAATTCAAGAATCATCATTTTTTCAATCAGAATCCAATTCAACTCATCAGTTCTCAATCAGAATTTTAAAATCATATCAACCACATTTGAATTCATCATCTGGATAGCATTTTAGCTTATAATTTCAAGATCTTAGATTTACTCGTATATACTGCCAGTAAAGAGCTGCAGTTATACCCTCGATATATACGGGTAGTCACGGTCCTTGGAACTATAAGGTAAATACTATCATGTCTAGGCCTCAAGCAAGTCAGGGATTCCATATAATTGCAGTACTTCCATTTGAAGACCCAATTATCAATTTAGGAATTTCATTCTGAATATCAATTTGTATGAGTTTCATCACACAAGTCCAACCTTTTACTGCTACTTCTTAAATTTATGACATTCTTGGCTTCTCGGTTGATCCACTTTAGCCAAATTGCTCTGATACCACCTGTAAGATCCTTGTCCCCACCGCGCAACGAATTCAGGGTGCTAGCAGCAGAAGTAGTACTTCTTGCGTGGGGTAGGGTCCCACACTCGGGGCCTCGCCCATGAATATCTGGACAAGAGACTAATCCATCGGTTCTTCCAAAATCGAAACCAGAAAAACCTTCCCTTACCCGGAAAGCACGGGCGATTCCTCCAAGATGAAGTTTTCTCTAATGTAGTCAAAAGCCTTAACTAACTGAACTGATCTGACCGAACCCGTAGTATCAAAGTCAGATCAAGGAAAAGATTGTACTTGGATCATAGAGACCAACGCTTTTTTCCTCATAGAGAGGCATAGCCGTTGATTCTTTTCCATAGAACAATTTTTATCCGAGATTTACTTCATCTATCGTACCATAACAGCCTCATTTTAGGGATCCATCATTCCAGCCTAACCCCATCCAGTCCCATGGGTTAGCCAACCGCCTAACCACTGTAATGATGGAATCTAATTAGGAATTTGGTTAGGTTTTGTCCTGGGTACCAGTAGGGAAAAGAGTTCTCAGGCCCCCTAGCCGGATATTCATGCGAACTTAAAACTAGTCACACCACTTACACACCCAATATGAAATTGCCTTTTTCACAGAATCAGTTATCTTAAAAACAATCATTTAATGAAACCATTGTGTCACTGATCATAATCCTCAAAATCTCCGATTAGATCCTTATTTTCAATCATTCCTTCATCGGTGTACCTATGGCATCATTGGTAACCAGAACGCTCACCACCTGTCCACTCAGGGGCCTTTTCGACAGTTCCTAGCTCATAGTAACCAGCAATATATTCACACATCAAAATGGAATCTTCGTTAAAGATCAGCAAGTTCAACCAACGGATCCATATAAAAGAGCCATGGACTCATCCGTTGAGGACTAGCAAGGTCAAAGATCCATGCCCGAATTCAGAAAACAACTCTTACTCCTTGTTCCAATATCTTCCACGACGCACACATGGGTATCGTCGGTGGTGACCCAGAGCCCGAGCACCGTATGGTTAGCACCCTCTAGGATCCTTCGTAGGTGACCTAGCGCTTCACTCATAGGCCGCTTCCTTGGTCCCTCATCCACCGTACCGGAAGCTCACCATTTTCATCGAATCGAAGAGGCTGGTCAAGACCTCGATCGACCTTGCTATGCGAGACGTCCTCCATTGACTCTCCGTCAGCTATTGCAACTATCAGATTAGGTCTCCACGACCTCATTCACAAGATGGTCAAAATGCTTCTCCAGCATTCTTGCCATAAAACAGTCATTTAAAAATAGTTCAAAAATATAGTTTCTATAACGAACTCTCGTCTTTCCACACTGCTCCACATCAACCCACATTATTTAATTCCACAACCATTTCATAAGGATTCCTATTCTCATTCAATCACATCATTTTTCATCTCATCATATCTTTCCTCAATTTATCCTCATCAGATCTCATCCACTCGTATCTACCCGTATCCACATCTCATCACATCACATTCATTCACATCTCATCCATTCAGACCACATCACATTCACTCACATCACATCCATTCAGACCACATCACATTCACTCACATCACATCTCATTCATTTTACCTCACATCTCATCCGATTCACATCCCATCACATCACATTCATTCATTTTACCTCACATTCATTCATATCCATCACATTCACATTCGTTCATATCCATCACATTCATTCTCATCACCATTAAATCACATCACTTCTATCCACATCATATCTTATTCATACACATCTTATCTCATTCATCCACATCCATCCAATCGTTCACATGTACGACTACTCGCATCTATCCATACATTCATATCTATCACTTCACATCCACATATATTCATGTCACATCTCATCTCTTTACATCGCATCACATTCTTTCACATACACATCTATATCCATTTTTTCACATACCTCCACATCCATTCTTTCACATATTCATTCACATCCATTCTTTGCATACACATTCACATCCATTCCTCACATACACATTCACATCCTTTATCATCACATACATTCACTCACATCTCATATCATTCATCTAAATTCTGATTCACATGACGTCACATCTCATATCATTCATCTACATTCTGATTCACATGACGTCACATCTCATCCATTCATTCACATTTATCTGATTCTTCGCATCACATCCCATCACATCTATTCATCTCATATTCTCACCACTTCTATTCATATCACATCTATCCAATCATCTATCTGATTCACCACATCTCATCACATCTATTCATCTCATATTCTCATCACTTCTATTCACATCACATCTATCCAATCATCTATCTGATTCACATCTTATCTCATCACATCTATTCACATCTTATCTCATCACATCTATTCACCTCACATCTCATCACCTCTATTCATAGAATTTAAGAGGATCTCATTTTTAAAAAAAAATAAAGATTCTTTACGCATCTATTTATTCATAATTCAATTTTAAGAAAAATAACACTTTTGAAATAAAATTAAATCCTTTATGCATCTTTCTATACATAAATTCGATTTTAATGAGAATAATACTTTTGAAATAAAAATAAATTCCTTTATGCATCTTTCTATGCATAAAATCAACATTAATGAGAATAACTCTTTTGAAATAAAAATAAATTCCTTTATGCATCTTTCTATGCATAAAATCAAAATTAATGAGAATAACTCTTTTGAAATAAAAATAAATTCCTTTATGCATCTTTCAATGCATAAAATCAAAACTAATGAGAATACTCTTTTGAAATAAAAATAAATTCCTTTATGCATCTTTCTATGCATAAATTCAATTTTAATGAGAATGACACTTTTGAAATAAAATATATCTTTTAGAATGCACAAACGGAAGGAATTACTCTTTTAGAACAACCTATTGATAAACTTTAGTTCCACAAAATTTAAGAAAATTTTGCCATAACCTCCTTTGTATGGCTGTCCATTTCTCAATTTTAACATTCAATTTATGACTTAAATTAATCCAATTTGAATTCTAATATCTCTAATCTACTCCATTTTCTAAAAATTAAGAGAGTAAACAATTAAAAAGAGTTTAATCAATCATTTAATTAAACTTTCTACGATTAAGAAGGGCTGAATTGTAAAGAAGAGAAGGGGGTGGCCTTTCCATCAAGGCATAGCATCAGATTTTAATTCAAACATTTTCAATTCATAAAATTTAAGAAAACCATAGATTTAAAATTCACAATAAGTAAGAATTAAGCTTACATGGAGTTTGTAAGCTTTCCTTTGGCTTGAGGGATTGAGGGTTCTATGCTTGTTTGCAGTAAGAGTGGCCACCAGTTCTTTTGGAGAGGATTTAGTCAAAAACAATTGAATTATCAAGTGAATTCAATGTATTTGACTTTGTGGAGGAGTAGAGTAACAGTGCATAAACACTGTTACTCTACTCCTCCACAAAGTGCATAAACACTATTAACCTTTTACAAAGGGGGAGGCTTCTGTTTATAGGAAAAAGTGAGCCTCTAACCAAGCAAACTGATTCTAGAATTTTCCAAATCAGTTTGGTCACTTTTTGACCATTTTTAGGTCAGTTTAGCTTACTTTTTGGATCTAGTTGAAACAGGAGAGATGAAAATATCTCATTATTTGTGAGTTTAAAACTCATCCACACATGTGAAATAGGTGCCTCCTTCATGAGGGGAATTCCCCACACTGAGGTGTCAAAAATGCATCATTTCCTCTAAATATCTCTTCTTTTTTAACTAATAAATCTTGTCCTTAGTCAACTCTTCATCTTATGTGAGTATTTACTCATTTTTGGGGGATTTTCTTTTATTCTTCAATTTATCTCCTCCCTACATTTGGATTAATCTTATTGGTCCATAGGAACCTTAATCCAAAATTTTCAGAAAATCTGGACCCTCAGGCTAAGGTCCTTTTTACCTATTTTCAATTTATTCCAATTGCACACTGGAAAGTTCTTTTTAATAATAAGGGATATTTTTCCATCCAAAGATATCTAGAAACTGAATTATCTCTCTCTAGAATATTTTCTCTCTCTAGGCCAAAACAAATAAAAACAAGATCTGTTATTATTCTGAAAAGGGGATTGATTACAGGGGGACAAACTAGACATCTTGAAGGGCTGGGGGAAGAATTTTACATGCGTGGCATGTGTGGCATGAGATGGTAACCAAAGGGTCTATCATTAAAGTCTTTGTGCAATAATGAGGACACCAAATGTGTGGCCTTTCTTCAAAGTGAACACGATACCCCCCTCATTGATGCTTTCACCAAAACACACCAATTAAACAAGCATGCCCAGCAGGTTGGAGAAGCTCTTTATCTTGAAGGGGTTGCATGATATTACAAGAATCCATCTTCTTTCCATGGCCAAGCCTTGTTTGTGTAACATTGGCTTGTATTTGGTCAATGTTGCCCCTTGAAGGAATCACTATCTCTTTTGGGATAATAGAATTCATGAGGCTCTCTTTGCAAACATTGAGTGGCTCTAGTAGTGACTTCTTTTAGGCCGAGTCCTTCTTCTCAAGGTTTGCTTCAATTTTTGAAAGGAGGTTTTTTAATTCCTTGATACAAAGTTGCACTTCACGAATTGGAGTTTCCTCTAATGTAGCATCATCAACTCCAATGCTAGGGATCTTAGCATCTTCTGTGGGCTGAATGGTGCTCAATGCATGAGCATTATCAACAATTGGGAAGAATTGGTTGTAACTGTGGAAAGTGCTTTAAGATAATCATACGTACTCCATATAGGTGCTTGTAATCACTTGTCTAATCCGGACAATCACAGTAATTACATTGCATGTTCACATAGTACCAATGATGTGGATTAGAAGCACTTTGGATTTTAAACAACAAGATCATGTCATTTATAATTTGCAAGGTGCATGGATCATTCTCATAGTGTTGTAAAAGTCTTTCCCCCTTGTGTAACCTTGAGAGATGCTTCTATGAGGAGCCATGGATGTTGAACTATTTCAAATCAACTGGTATCACAAAAACATGTTGCCTTGTTTTAGCAAACCAAAAAAAAATATCAAACTTTAGAGAAATGATATATGTAGAATATTAAAGTTTACCTATCTCTTGATTTTACTTGAAAAACTCTATTAATGTTCCACCCATGCGAGAGCTAGTTGTGGAATCACCAACAAGTGCATGTAGAAGGTCCAAGGCTAACCTATTGCTCCTTGTATCCAATAGCGTGTACTTTATATATTGCCATAGCCTTTCCACCAAGTTGGTGGTATCAACATTTCCATAGTTAAATAAGCGCCCAAACGTAGGCGATTGTCTTTGCCAAAGACAATCATGCCCACACCATCCATTGGTGACATATTTCTGAACACTGTCATATGCTTGGTAATGTTGTAGAAGCTGTTGATACTTTTATTCAAAATCAAATTTTGTAACACTATGCATTAGATCTGTCATTGAACTATAGAGATGATCTCGCAAATCCTTTGGAACCTACACTTGCAAATAAAGATTGGTATGCTTACCTTTGGAAGAATATTCTCCACCTAAACCTTTTTTGTATGAAACTAAGAAACAATGATATTATATAAAATTTGTTAATAGATTCCTTGGCCTTCATAATGCCAACATGTAGGGTCTTCATTGAGAACCTTGAGTAAAGCATCTAGTTCTTGTTGGGATTTATCAATCACACGAGGGCCCTAGGTCATACTCCATTCATCCTAGATAATACCATCTTCAGTGTCATCTCTAGGACGATACTTTCCTGTTTGGTTCCCGAATCATTGGTACACATCATGAACCAAATTGGTATACCAAACCCTTGTTGGTTTGGTAAGACATCTGCATATAATGGAAGACCAAAAACATTTATTTTGAAAGTGCTATCAATAGCCCATGAATCGTGCCTAGAAAAGTGAATTACCATCTCTAGCATCCATTTGTCTTGGATTATAACAATGAACGGTTTATCTTTATCCTCCTCTGCATGAGGATTATATGGTGGGGAATTTTCAAGTTTGGTGGGGACTTTAGACAAAGATAAAGGGAACCATCCCTATTTTGTCCTAAGCAAAATTTTTCCTTCATTCTTCTCCATCTTTGTAGATCAAGCACATTTCTACTATCACAAGACTTTAAAGTCTCCAAGGTTATAGTAACATCCCTTTGGATTGCACTTTTCATTGCTTCGTAACTTTTCTTATCAAAAGAGTAGAAGGTAGGAGAGACATAGAGATGTGGATCCATTAAAGAAACAATGCTTTGTTTACTTGATGTTTCCTTGCTTTTGAGGGTGTCTTCAAGAAGCTCTTCAATATCGGCGTCATCACTCATTTTATTATAGGAGCTTGTATCATCAACTAAGTCCTCCTCCTCCTCCTCCTCCTCCTCCTCGAGCACAAAAGCACTTGAATCATCTTCAATCAAATCCATCCATCTACATGAGATATCAAACAAGAGAAAAATGATGAGAAAAGGAATGAAGCCCACTTACCACTAATCCTAGTTTACCACCGTGCCTAGAGTGCTCATTCCCAGGTTTTTTCTACTTTATTGGCCGGCCTAGTTTAGTTCCTACTTTACATTCTAGTTTACTCTATATACAGAGCGCTCATTCCCAGTTTTTTTTTCTAGTTTACCTTACACAGCGCTCATTCCTAGGTTTTATCCTAGTTTACCACGAGCTGCCCTAGTTTACCTTGACTTGTAGCCTTCACGTTGTTATGGGCTACCACACTTGCAAGAGAGAACTCAATGCATTCACCTAAGGGGAGAGAAATAGAACATAACTGTCGTAGGGCACTTACCAATGCTTCGAACTTGAGTCCCTTAAGGCCTCCAAGCTCACTTGAGAAGCTCCAATCCTCCAAGCTCCACCTCCACCTCCACGTTGTCACCGTAGAGTCGCTCGCACCATAACATTAGCCAATCACTCTCTCTCACTCTTCAACACAAGCATGCAACATACAAGCATAGAAGAGGCACAAGTGCTAGAATGCTCTCTCTCAATCTCTCTGAAGACACAAACAAGAGCTCTCAATAGCACAAAGGGGGATTGTATCTATTCATTTTATGAGAAAATTCCTTATATACAATTGGCCCTTATTCACACTTGGGTGCCTAAAACTTACTTAACTAAGGCCTTGGGTGGCCAATATCTCATAATGTATAACTTTTATAGTGCCTTTGCATGACACTTATTAATGTCCTCAAATGGAGGAGCATACTAGTTAATCCAAAATGGGATAAAATCCACCCCTACTTGATGTAGGTTCTGTCCTCAGAACCTATTTTTACCGAGGTCGAAAGACCTGGTCTCCGAACTCGTGATGGTAGAAGTTACAGCATGATTGAAGCTTTTCCAGGGTTCTTCGGAATGCCAAGTATGATCTCCAGAACCCGGTGTCGACCATGTCCTCGAATGTGACATACATGTAGGCAGGAAGACACCTTAGGCGATGATAGTATAGCATCATGCCTCTGTCAGAGGGACCTTGATTCATGTCAAACTGTAGCTTCTTAGCATCATACCGATCATATCGTTCCTTGGGTTGATCGATCAGGACCATGAGCAATTTTAAGAATCTAACACTCGCCACTATTGTTGGGTCCCAGATACGGCGCCATGCCTTTATTCAATTTAGCATCTGCTTTTTTTTTCCCTTATGTCTATAAATGTAGCTGGCGTGAAGATTGGGAAGTTTTTACAGACATGTGAATCATGCTGCTTGGTCTCTTGAAATTCTAGAGGTGTCCACCTCCTCTTTAGTGGCATGTACAAGGGATCAACTCGTTGAGTTGGTGGCACACACATATATTCATGGCTATATTCTGGAATTGTGAGGAACTCCTTTCTCCAGTCTGAATGTATGCCAAAATCTTCAAGCTTGGGGTGTGCATCATTTCTGATAATTGTTGTATATCCCCCTCTTGTGTGGATTGGGTGAGTCTTCCTCCACCTGCGGAAACAATGACTGATCATAAATGTTACCATTCTGATGTCCAATTGGTCAGCCAATTGTGGATTTGCTAACTTGGTACGTCTTTCCACATTAGACCATAAGGTGCCCTCTCCAGCCACCAAAGGTAGGAGTTCTTCTAATTATGGGCAAGGTGCTTGGAGAGGGTACGGTACATAATGTTGCTTTGTTGGTGTGACATCCGAGTAAGCTTCTAGTAAAATTCTTCGAGTTGGCTCAAATCGTGTTATTTGCATTAACACTTTGAACATTAGTTTTGGCTTTAGTAGTGGATTGCCAGCTCTTATGAATCTTTCATACTCTGCACCAGACACCAGACAAGGACTCCAGAATAGTATCATCACTAAAAGCTTCGATGGTGTCTTGTGGGAGAGTATGACGTACCTCTTGAGTTTGCCGTGGGGGAGATGGGTCAGGTGCCGGTACCTCCTCGGGTGCAAGTGTGTTAGTGGGAAATTCTAAAGGTTGAGAAGGGGGAGTAGAAAAAATGCAGTTTGCTTGAGACTTGTCAATAGGAGGAGCATTTGGATATGGATTTAGTAATTTACTAGCTACATTAGATTACACGGGGTAATTAAGGTTAGATGATGAACTTGATGTCTCTTCTTGACTGTGGCCTGAGCTTGGGGGTGGGTGGCTAGGTTTGTGGAGTTTCATAAAATCTTGGAGCTTAGTGATATCCTCAGGACTTATGTTAGGATATTCAATATGTGTTTTATCAAAAGTGTAGAGGACATTTGTTAACATGGATTCTAAATGTTTGTAGATATTATGATATAGTTTTAGAATACCAAAAGGGTGATATAAGGAAGATTCACATAAGTTTAAGTGCTGGTGAGTATTGTATACTTCTAGCCACCCATGGCTGATAATCCATTGATAACTCTGGGCTACCACCTCGTAGTTGGCCGGTGTTTTGGGAATATCATCTGGAACATACAGGTCTAATTTTTTGACACTGTTGTCTAGGATTTTGGAGTTCTCGAGCACCCGACACCAACTATAAAGGTTTAGCACAATTGGGTGTGTGCAAGGGATAAAAGTAAATATCCTCCGGATTAGTTAATACTACATCCCTCCTAAAATTTTCGATAATGATAGTGGGATCAACATCACATTCAATATTTTGCTTAATGATTGTTAGTTCTCCTAGGCTTAGGTCCTTAGACAGATTTATATCATATTGAAGCAATGAGAGGGTTAGTGTAGACAAAAAAAGAGTAAGAGCTTGAGGAGGGGCCCGAGGAGTTACTGGCAAACTGACCTATCTCCGAGGCTTGCTCAAGGAGTAGACACATTTTATTTGTAGGTTCTTGTCTTTGACTTCGGTATTGTATGGCCAGTTGACGTTCTAGTTCTTGGATACGGGAGTCCTTGGTGCTGAGGACGTCTGATATAGCAGTTTCTCTCACCATTCTTGCAGCATCCAGCTCCTCAAAGCGCCTTGTTACTTCTTCTTGCGCACGTCTGGCAGTAGACTCCCTTCCCTGAGCCTCTGTGATTCTTTGAAGTCTTTCAGTGGGCCAATCTTTGACTATCTTGTAGCTATTAGGCTACTTGCGCCATTGCTTCCTTGTGTTAGTCTCTTCTTTGGGCCCCGGTAAGCCAAAAGAAGAGACCAACACAAGGTAGTTCATCTTTAGCCCTGGTGTTGGTCTCTTCTTTTGGCTTATTAGGGATCCCATGGCACTGGCCTGTGTGATTACGGGGGTCTCTATGGCTTCTGGGTCTAAGGTCGACATCTGCACATGGAAAAAAGATCAGTCTATAGACTGGTGGGACATGTGCCACTCGTTATTGTTGTCTTCTTCTTTTTTTCTGGTGAGAAGGTTAATTGTGATGGGAAGGGTGTTAGTGGTGTGAGCAATAAACAAGGTATGTTAGCTGTGATATATCGTGAAAGCGCAGGTACTACGAAAGCCATGAAAGTGCAAGTCGTGAGGGGCAACCCCGTGAACCGGGGTAAACCCGTGAATTGGATTTTCGTGAGATGGAAATCCATGAGACGGATTTCCATGAGATGGAAATCCATGAGAGTTAGTTCCATCTCATGGATTTCTGTGAGATGGAAATCCGTGAGATCCGTGAGATGGATTTCCGTGAGATGGATTTTCATGAGATGGAAATCCGTGAGATGGAATTCGTGAGATGGATTTCTGTGAGATGGAAATCCGTGAGAGTTAGTTTCGTGAAATGGATTTCTGTGAGATGGATTTCCATCCTCGGTAGCGGTGCCAAAAATATTATGGGCTACCACACCTCCGAGTGGGAACTCAATGCATTCACCTAAGGGAAGAGCAATAGAACACAATTGTCATAGGGCACTTACCAATGCTTTGAACTTGAGTCCCTTGAGGCCTCCAAGCTCACTTGAGAAGCTCCAATCCTCCAAGCTCCACCTCCATTCTCTCACCGTAGAGTCGCTCGCACCATCACACAAGGCAATCAATCTCTCTCACTCTTCAACACAAGCATGCAACATATAAGCATAGAAGAGGCACAAGTGCTAGAATTCTCTCTCTCAATCTCTCTCAAGACACAAAGAAGAGCTCTCAATAGCACAAAGGGGGATTGTGTCCATTCATTATTATAAGAAAATGCCTTATATAAAATTGGCCCTTATTCACACTTGGGCGCCCAAAACTTACTTAACTAAGGCCTTGGGTGGCCAATATCTCATAATGTACAACTTTTATAGTGCCTTTGCATGACACTTATTAATGTCCTCAAATGGAGGAGCATACTTGTTAATGCAAAATGGGATTAACATCCCCCCCTACCTGATGTAGGTTCTGTCCTCAGAACCTGTTTACCAAGGTCGAAAGACCTGGTCACCGAACTCATGATGGTAGAAGTTATGGCGTGATTGAAGCTTTTTGAGGGTTCTTTTGAATGCTAAGTGTGATCTCTAGAACCTGGTGTCAACCATGTCCTCGAATGTGACATACATGTAGGCAGGAAGACACCTTAGGCAATGATAGCACAGCATCATGCCTCTGTCAGAGGGACCTTCATTCATGTCAAACTGCAGTTGCTCAGCATCATACCCATCATACCATTCCTTGGGTTGCTCGATCAGGACCACAAGAAATTTTAAGAATCTAACACTGGCCACTATTGCTGGGTCCGAGATACGGCGCCATGCCTGTATCCAATTCAACATTTGCTTTCTTTGTTCCCTTATGTCTATAAATGTAGCTTGCATGAAGATTGGGAAGTTATAACAGATGTGTGAATCCTACTGCTTGGCCTCTTGAAATTCCAGGGGTGTTCATCTCCTCTTTAGTGGCATGTACAAGGGATTAACTTGTTAAGTTGGTGGTGCACACATATATTCATGGTTGTATTCTCGAATTGTGATGAACTCCTTTCTCCAATTTGGGTGTATGCCAAAATCTTCCAGCCTGGGGTGTGCATCATCTGTAATAATTGTTGTATACCCCCCTCTTGTATGGACTGGGGGTGAGTCTTCCTCCACCTGCGAAAGCAATATAACTGATCATAAATGTCACCATTTTGATTTCCAACAGGTCAACCAATTGTGGATTGGCTAACTTGGTGTGCTGTGCCACGTTAAACCACAAGGTATCCTCTCCAGCCAAAGGTAGCAATTCTTCTAATTTCGAGCGAGGTGCTCGGAGAGGGTATGGTACATAGTGTTTCTTTGTTGGTGTGACATCTGAGTAGGCCTCTGGTAGAATCCGCCTAGTTGGTTCAAATGGTGTTATTTGCATTAACACCTTAAACATCAGTTTTAGCTTTAGTAGTGGATTGCTAGCTCTTATCTTCCTGACCATGACCTGAGCTTGGGGGTGGGTGGCTAGGCTTGTGGAGTTTCATAAAATCTTGGGGCTCAATGATATTCTCAAGACTTATGTTAGGATATTCAATATGTGTTTTATCAAAAGTGTAGAGGACGTTTGTTAACATGGATTCTAAATGTTTGTAGATATTATGATATAGTTTTAGAATACCAAAAGGGTGATATAAGGAAGATTCACAGAAGTTTAAGTGCTGGTGAGTATTGTATACTTCTAGCCACCCATGTGGCTTATAATCCATTGATAACTCTGGGCTACCACCTCGTATAGTTAGCCGGTGTTTCGGGAATATCATCTGGAACAAACATGTCTAATTTTTCGACACTGTTGTCCAGGATTTCAGAGTTCTGGAGCACCCGACACCAACTACGAAGGTTTAGCACAATTGCGTGCAAGGGATAAAAGTAAATATCATGTGGATTGGTTAATACTACATCCCCCAAAAAATTCCCATAATGATAGTGGGATCAGATCAGGTTCAGTATTTTGCTTAATGAGTGTTAGTTCTCCTAGTCTTAGGTCCTCAAACAGATTTATATCATATTGAAGCAATGAGAGGGTTAGTGTAGACAAAAAAACAGTAAGAGTTTGAGGAGGGGCCCAAGGAGTTACTGGCAACAACTGACCTTTCTCCCGAGGCTTGCTCAAGGAGTAGGCACATTTCATCTGTAGGTTCTGGGCTTTGACTTTGGTCTTGTATGGCCAGTTGACATTCCAATTCTTGGATACGGGAGTCCTTGGTGCTAAGGAGGTCTTATATAGTTGTTTCTCTGACCATTCTTGCAGCATCTAGCTCCTCGAAGCGCCTTGTTGCTTCTTCGTGCGCACGTCTGGAGGAGGTAGCCTCCCTTCCCTGAGCTGATTCTTTGAAGTCTTTCGACGGCCAATCTTTGATTGTCTTGTAGCTGTTGGGTTAATTCTTGGATACGGGAGTCCTTGGTGCTAAGGAGGTCTGATATAGTTGTTTCTCTGACCATTCTTGCAGCATCCAGCTCCTCGAAGCGCCTTGTTGCTTCTTCTTGCGCACGTCTGGAGGTAGCCTTCCTTCCCTGAGCTAATTCTTTGAAGTCTTTCGGCGGCCAATCTTTGATTGTCTTGTAGGCTGTTGGGTTAATTCTTGGATACAGGAGTCCTTGGTGCTAAGGAGGTCTGATATAGTTGTTTCTCTGACCATTCTTGCAGTATCTAGCTCCTCGAAGCACCTTGTTGCTTCTTCTTGCGCACGTCTGGAGGTAGCCTCCCTTCCCTGAGCTGATTCTTTGAAGTCTTTCGGCGGCCAATCTTTGATTGTCTTGTAGCTGTTGGGTTAATTAAGCCATTGCTTCTTGGTGTTCAATCATCATTCTTTACATCTCAGTGCTCTTACCTTCTCTACATTTGCCTTGTTGTTCTGTTCTCTTTCTTGTTGCAATTGGGTCACTCTACTTTCTTCTTTAGACTTAAGGATAGCATTTGGATCTGGCCTTGTAGCTCTTCTTATTTGGCTAGGGAAGTGTGTTGGAGCTCCTGTACCTGCTGGGCATGGATGGCTGCTAGCTCTTGGTTATGGGTGACTTCCTTCTGAAGTTTTTCTTTAGCCTGCTCCAGCTGCGCTTTCAAATATGTACTCTTTAATTCTATGTACAATAGTTTGGCTGAGAACCAAATTATTATTTTCCAGCGCTTGGTACTGTGACATGAAAAATTGATATCTTTCATTTTCAATTTTGTACATATTTTGATGGTTTCTCAATGGTAATAAGGTGGAAGCTTGTCCAAGAAGATTGCGGTTCCCCACAATGGAATAACGGTGTGGTGATGCGGCGGCTTGGCGGCTACCCTGATAACAGCATTCTATCTTTCAAACCCTTATTCAAACACTCTCTTTACATGTGAATATCTCATTTAGCATTAGCTCCTCATGCTTAACCCAATTTTGGACCTCTTTGATGATTCATGATAAGTGGGATAAGGAGTTATTATCTTGGTGGGCCTGTGACTTCTTAAGGTAGCCCTTACCTTATTGCCGCCCTCCTTTGGAGGTACAATGGTTTTAGCGTTAATGAGCATGTGAAAAGATTTTGAGGACCATAGGTAAATCTTTACGATTGTCCCCCGCTGAGCAATGTTAACCCTTACTCTCTAGCTTGAATCATGAAGGAGATGAAAGGCAAGAGGCTATGTGAAAATTGAGGTTTCATACAAAGAGAGGGAAGTGCAGTTTTTGTGGTCTAATACCCAAATTTCAACCGTCATCACTCGGGTATTGGTTTCTAAAATTGATCATATGGCTAGAAAGCTCTTTATATGCTCTTTCCACTCATATAACTAATTTCTTAATCCTTTACTTCATTGATGATCAGAATTTCTCCCAAAGTTGCTAACTTTTAGGCGAATTTTGGTAGTTTCATAGTCTTGTAGTAAAATGCTCATAACTTTTCACTCGGTTGCCCGTTTTTTAAATTTTTTATATAGGCACGAAGCTCTCTTCAAGATCTACGTAGCTATGTAATCCTCTTTTGTACACTCTATATGGATTTAAAACTGTAATTCTCTGTGTATCTCTGTTTTTATAGACTTTTGGCCATTATTTCTTCTTAATAATGATTAATTCTTCTTAATCTTTTATCAAAAAGCAAATCCCATGTATCTTATCCTCTTGTAAGTGATTGCTATATTCTTTTACTTTAAGATGTTTCATCCAAATCACCCAATTTGAACGGATGAACCTTACCAACATTCTCCATATGTTTCCGTTCACATAATCCTGAGTCGGAAGATTTTCTTCCAACAAAGAATTGCCCTCTTGTTTGGAGCTGCAAGACTAGCAGAAATTCTTGCTTCTCCTGAGCCTTTCATCTTTCCTTCCATGAATTATGATCTCACCTTTGATGTGTTTATCTTTATCTTAACCTAGGGAGAGAAAGGGAGGTGAGGAGGCTTTGAGGTTTCATGTGTTTTAATTCTAAGAAGTGACTGAAGTCAAAACCCCAACTTTGTGTCACATCTTTTGGTGTGGAGGTGACGGGCAGGTTTTACTTAGAATTATTCTATTTTAACCTCAAGGTCCCGCATGATTAAAGAAAAGTTATTTTGAAATAAGTAAATTTCCCTTGTTGCTACTCATCTTTTGGTGCAAGATGTTCAACATTCTGATGTTCCAAGGATAGGAAAGAGAAGACCCGGGGAGTTATCTCCAAGAGTTTAACCGAGCATGCCGCGCTTGACGGGTTGGTCTATGAAGGAGAGGGCATAAATACTTCCAGATTTCTTAGAGGGTGTGGCCTTAACTTGGCATGAGGCTTTACCAGAGGAGTCCAAGAATGATTGGGAAAGGTTGACCAAAGCAATGAAGGAGAGATTTGGGACAGTGGAGTCACCAAATGCTTTACTATTGCAATTGGATTAGATTTTCCAAAAGGAAGGAGAGTCAGTTTCTGCCTTTTCAGTGAGGTATGAAGCCTTGTTCATCAAATATCAACAAGCTCCTTTACATGTTGTTGCTTCTTCTTTTTCACCTTCTATGGGAGATTCAAAGAGTAAGCAATGGAGCACCTTAAGATGAGCAAGTTTATCATGGCTTTGGATCCTCGCTTGTATGGAAAAGTTCTTAGCAAAGATCCCACTAATTTTAAAGAGGCTCTTCGTATTGCTTTGAAGAAGGAGGCCACTCTTCATATTGAGTCCACATTCCAATCTTCTCCGAGTGTGCCGACCCCACCACGAGTAGAGATAGCCTCAACATCTCAGGTGGTACAAAGAGGGATTATTATCCTTTACCCTTTCAGGATGAGATTTTGGATCAAGATGCAGGTCATGAGTTGTATTCAGTGTGTGATAGATACTCTGGATACTTTCAAATCCGGATTTGTGAAGAAGATCAAAGGAAAACCTCATTTATCACCCCTTGGGGAGTGTATGCCTATAGGGTGATGCCATTTGGCTTGACCAATGCACCAGCAACTTTCAACCCTTCATGAGTCAGGTATTTGCACCTTACTTGGGAAAGTTTATAAGGGTCTTTTTGGATGATTTTTGTATTTATTCAAGCCACATGGATCACTTGGAAAAGTTGAGGTTGGCCTTGCAAAGTATTGATGATGCAAAAGGGTGTCTTAATCCTGGAAAATGCCGCTTGGCATGAAGGAAGGTAGTTCTCTTGGGACATATTATCTCAGAAGAAGGCATAGAGATGGATCCTGAGAAGGTGCAAGCAATTGTGGCCCTCCCACCACCTACCAATGTAAGGGAGGTAAGGAGGATTTTGGGTAAAACAAAGTATTACCAATGCTTTGTTGACATGTTCTCTGAGAAGATGTATCCTATAAATCTGTTGACAAAGAAGAATGTTTCTTTCCAATGGCGGCTTGATCAAATTCAATCTTTTTGTTTGCTCAAGGAATGCATGAGTCAAAGTCCAATTGTGCAGCCTCCTAGGTGGGGGGAGGATTTTTATGTGAACCCAAGTGTCTCATCACATTCAATGGGTGCTATACTCTTGCAAAAGGGAGAGCAAGGGTGTATGCAACCAGTGTATTATGCAAGCCGACAACTCACTGATGCCGAGGTATGGTGAAATGGAGAAAGGTGGTTTGTCTCTTGTTTTTGCAGTAAGTCATACTTGTTACCTCGCCCTTTTTTCTTCCTCACATCTCAACCTTCTTTACAATTCTTGGTCCGCAAACCCAATCCTATAGGAGAGAAGTTTGCAAAGTGGATTTGTGAGCTTCAAGAATTCTCTTATGGAGTTAAAAGAAGCTTTTGAGTTTTGTAAATTTGTGCATGTTAACAGGAAGGATAATCAAAAGACTGATGAATTGGCTACTAAAACTTTGGCTTCTTTCAAAGTAGCTATTCTTGCATTAATGGATACAGGTTGGCCTGAGCTCCAAGATGTTCAACACTATTTAGATACATGATACTTCCCTCCTGGATTGAATCCTCAACAGAAGTAAAGGCTTATAAGGAAAGCTCATCCTTACACAATTTCAGGGGATGTTCTTTACAAGCAAGGTAAGGATAAGATTCTTAGGAGGGTAGTGAGCCTGGAAAAATCTAAAAGGATTATGGAATTATGTCATGAGTGTTCTCAGGTCACTTTGCCTCAGCCAGCACAACTCGGAGGATCCTTAACACAGGTTATTATTGGCCTCAACTCAGCAAGGATGTCTATGAGTGGTGCAGAAGCTGTGAAGTATGCCAGGCATATGGGCATAAGCAATTGGTTCCCAGACCCTTAAACCCTATCCCAGCATATGGTCCATTTGAAAGGTGGGGATTAGATTTTGTGGGCCCACTTTCTCGTTCCTCACATGGGAAGTATTACATATTGGTGGCCACAGATTATGCAACAAGGTGGGCAGAAGCAAAGGCCATGGTCAATAATAAAGCAGTGGCTGTGGCATCCTTTCTCAGGGAATACATATGTACCCGATTTGGATGCCCATTAGAAATCCTTATATGGATGGGGGGAGGTCTTTCAGGAATGACTTGATTGAAGCTTTGGTGCAGAAATTAAAAATAAAGCATGCTATGTCAACTCCCTATTATCCCCAATGTAATGGTTTAGTAGAAAAAACTAATGGACTGCTTTGTGGATCTTTGTCTAAGCTAGTGGATACTATGAAGAGAAAGTGGGATGTGCATTTGTGCCAGAGGTCCTATGGGCCTATAGGACAACTCACAAACTCTCTCTTGGTTTCACACCTTTTCATGGAGGCTATTTTGCCAATAAAATTGGAAATCACAAGCCTTCGCACATCTTTTGCACGCTTGAATAATGAAGAAGAAACACATGCCCAACGCCTAGTACAACTCAAGACCTTGGATGGGAGGCGACTTCAGGCACTTCAAAATTTGGAGGCTGCACAACAACGGCGCAAGGCAAGGCACGACACTCTCACGAATAAGAAGAAGAAGCTAGAACTCAAGCAAGGAAGCTTAGTCATGAGGTATGATGGCCCTGTGGAGAAACGGCTAGATAAGAAGCTTCTTCGACGCTGGGAAGGCCCCTTCAAGATAAAGCAAAAGTTCTATCTTCTAGAGGATGCAAGTGGCCAGGAGGTTCTCGGACGTGCCAATGAGTACCGGCTAAAGATATTTTACCCTCGAGCACCATGGCCAGCAGACCCTCAAGACAAGCATGGAGGATCTACTGGGGGGGGAAAGATGTGACATGAAAAATTGATATCTTTCATTTTCAATTTTGTACATATTTTGATGGTTTCTCAATGGTAGTAAGGTGGAAGCTTGTCCAAGAAGATTACGAAGCCCATAATGGAATAACGACGTGGTGATGCGGCGGCTTGGCGGCTACCTTGATAACAGCATTGAACTATCTTCAAATATAATGGTTTTACTTGATTTAGGGTGGTGCACACATTGTAAATGCCACAAGTATGCTTGATAAATACTTTGGTATGGTAGATAAGCTAATGATGTGGAAAATAAAAGTGGGCCTTCATGCTCACATGGATTTTAATTGTATTATTAATACAGTATTCACCATAAGGCTACAAGTTGGGAAGTGTAGAAGGCATGTGGAGGAGTGTGTGTAGGTGCATAATTGGGAAAGATTCTTCTAGAATGCCTACATGGAAGAGGAGAATTTCGCCATGTGTAAGTGGGATCTCCACCTACATGCCACTTAGACTTGGCTATTATCTCATCACACTTTCAAAGTCAAAGAGTCTTCAATTTAATAATCAATAGAAGACTTAGCCTAAGAGGACAATTGATGGGGTGACATCTACCCTTATGTCACTGAAGGGTTGAAGATTTTTATGTTGTAATTTGTAACAATGGAAGAGAGGGTGATTCTCCACCTATAAAAGGAGCCCTCCTCTCCCTTTGAAATTAAGGAATGAAGCCTCCTCAATTGAGCATTTTGTGTCATTACCATTCTCTTATCTTCAAACCCTTATTCAAACACTCTCTTTACATGTGAATGTCTCATTTAGCATTAGCTCCTCATGCTCAACCCAATTTTGGATCTCTTTGATGATTCATGATAAGTGGGATAAGGAGTTATTATCTTGGTGGGTCTGTGACTTCTCAAGGTAGCCCTTGCCTTATTGCCTCCCTCCTTTGGAGGTACCAATGGTTTTAGTGGTAATGAGCATGTGGAAAGACTTTAGGGACCATAGGTAAATCTTTACAATTGTCTGCCGCTGAGCAATGTTAACCTTTACCCTCTAGCTTGAATCATGAAGGAGATGAAAGGTAAGAGGCTATGTGAAAATTGAGGTTTCATGCAAAGAGAGGGAAGTGCAGTTTTTGTGGTCTAATACCCAAATTTCAACTGGTAATTTACTCATCACTCGGGTATTGGTTTCTAAAATTGATCATATGGCTAGGAAGCTCTTTATATGCTCTTTCCACTCATGTAACTAATTTCTTAATCCTTTACTTCATTGATGATCAGAATTTCTCCCAAAGCTGCTAACTTTTAGGCGAATTTTGGAGGCGAATTTTGGCAGTTTTATGGTCTTGTAGTAAAATGCTCATAACTTTTCGCTCGGCTGCCCGTTTTTGAAAGTTTTAATATGGGCACAAAGCTCTCTTCAATCTCTACATACCTTTGTAATCCTCTTTTATACAATCTATATGGATTTAAAACTGCAATTCTCTGTGTATCTCTGTTTTTATAGACTTTTGGCCATTATTTCTTCTTAATAATGATTAATTCCTCTTAATCTCTTATCAAAAAGCAAATCCCATGTATCTTATCCTCTTGTAAGTGATTGCTATATTCTTTTACTTTAAGATGTTCCGTCTAAATTGCCCAATTAGAGAACGAATGAACCTTACCAACATTCCCCATATGTTTCCGTTCACATAATCTTGAGTCGGAAGATTTTCTTCCAACAAAGAATTGCCCTCTTGTTTGGAGCTACAAGACTGGCAGAAATTCTTGCTTCTGTTGAGCCTTTCATCTTTCCTTCCATGAATTATGATCTCACCTTTGATGTGTTTATCTTTATCTTAACCTAGGGAGAGAAAGGGAGGCGAGGAGGCTGTGAGGTTTCATACAAGTGTGTTTTGATTCTAAGAAGTGACCGAAGTCAAAACCCCAACTTTGTGTCACAGTACTTGGCCTCTTGCTCCTCAGTTGCCTTTAAACTCTTGAGGATGACATCCCTATGGGTGGCCTCCATCGTTGTTAAGTGTTCTATAGCAAGGTCTGTACTTGGTTGTTTGACTCTTGAACTTGTTTCCAGAGTGTGGCATTACGATCATGAAGCATATGTGTCATGAGGAGATGGCACCTCCATAGTCGTCGTTGCTCCTGCTCCCACAGTGATGCACTTGGGCCGCTACCCCTTCGAGTCTTGCATGCGGCAGATTTAGTAGCTCATCTAGTCCTTTCACAGTTTCCTAAAAGAATTTTTCATAGTCTAAATTATGTAGGAATGACGTCTCTGGTATCACCTCTTTGTCCTTCAGACACCTCCTTTTTGCTTGGATTGGGTGTATCTTCAGCCCTTTGCCTTTTACTTGGTCCAATGGTGCTACTGTGACTTGCACTAGGAGCGATGTTGCTTCTTAAAGTGGGGTTTCTTCCACTAGCACTGCTTTTGCTTCAATCTCTGGCTACAGCCCTATAGGCGTGTCTAACATAGTAGAATTTCTTTAGAGGGGACAGGTTTTTGAAGATTAATTGAGCAGGGCTTTGAGGAGGAGTCCTTTGCTATGCTTCTTCTTGTGTGGCCTCGCTGATAGTGGCTTCTTGTTGCTCTAGTACTTCCTGGTGTACGACTTGATTTCTTGTGCAAGCTCAGCCTCAATTCTTTGTGTTTCTTCAACCACATCTAGTATGACACCTCTCATCTTTCTTTCAATCTTCTTTTTTCTTCCTCTCTTAATCTCCTTCATTATTGCCTTAGTTTCCATGAGGACAGCTTGTCCTTCTTGCATCTCTACAGCAGTCAGCACTGGTTGCTCTGTTAGAAGTGCCAATTGCATTCTCTCCTCAGGTTTTGGTTCTGGGAGAGGCCTCTGAGCCACATGGTTCAGTACTTGTGTCATCAGGTACAAGGTGCAAATCTTTGATTGATGGGCTTTACGGTAGTTCTCCATCTCCCTATGGATGTAATATGCCTAATCCTCCTCCTTTTCTTCATTTACCTTTGCGATTTGGTTCAGTGGCACCCTATTGTACCTGTCCACTGGCTTCATTTGCATGATTATTGACATCGCCCTACATGTCTTTTCTATGGCTTCATCCCTGATGTTCTTATATTCATCTCCATTAGAGTTGTAGGAACTCTTCTTCAACATGGAATCTAGGAGCATCTTGTCAAAGGCATGTGCATGTATCTTGACTGGTGGTGGGAGCTACAGAGCCTCACATATTAAATCTTATGTAATCAGCACTTGTTCCGTGGTGCCATCTGCTTTTGTTACTGTCCCCCTCTTGCTGGCTTTGTCATACGTCTTTATATATTCTGCACAAAGTTCTATATCGATATTCTGGGGGGGAGAACTTGTGTCATCCTGCCGAGGTCCAGCTTCTCCAGCTTGTCTTTCACTTCTACCTCTTCCAGAATCTAGAGGCACTCCAGGCTGTGATACTGCAATGCCACCTTTCCATGTGCCGTGTGTATCTCCTTGGGCTGATGATGGCACCATGGAAAGCTTGTGCATATGGACCCAAGTAGTTCATCTTCGGGCCCCGTGTGGGTCTTTTCTTCTGGCTCACCAGGGATCCCGTTGCACTGGCCTGTGTTACCGCGGGGGTCTCTACAACTTTTGGGGGGGCTGAGGTCAACATCTATACATGGAAAAACGATTCGTCTAAGTGTGGTGGGGCATGTGTCACTCCTTGTTGTTGTCTCTTTTCTCTTCTTTTTAAAAATATATATAATGGCAAGAAGGTTAACTGTGATGGGAAGGGTGTTAGTGGTGTGAGCAACAAACGAGGTATGTTAGCTGTGATATACTGTGAAAGTGCAGGTGTTAAAGCCGTGAAAGTGCAGGGGTTAAAGCCGTGAAAGTGCACGTCATTGATGAGGGGTAATCTCGTGAACCAGGGTAAATTCGTGAGTTGGATTTTTGTGAGGGGAAATCGGTGAGAGTTATTTCCATGAGGTGGATTTCCGTGAGATGGAGATCCATGAGATGGATTTCCGTGAGATGGAAATCCGTGAGAGTTAGTTTCATGAAATGGATTTCTATGAGACGGATTTCCGTGAGATGGAAATCCGTGAGATGGATTTCCGTGAGATGGAAATCCATGAGATGGATTTCTGTAAGGTTTAGTTTCATGAGGTTTAGTTCTATGAGATGGATTTCCGCTCGTAAGATTTAGTTTCGTGAGAGTTAGTTTCGTGAGACGAAGTTTTGTGAGACGAATTTCCCCATGAGATTTAATTTTGTGAGATGGATTTTCGTGAGACTGCAGGTTTTGGCCGTAAGCCGTGAGATTGCAGGTTCTGGTTGTATCCGTGAAATATTTATGTTTTGTTTTTTGTAAATTCGATTAATGCATTATCGGATCATACTACATGGTGAAGTTTCGTGTAAAGATGATCATAAGGCAATTCATGATGATGTCATTGATAGATAATCAAAACCTTTGTTGAAATGAAAGAGCTTTGTTCAACATGTAAAGACTTTGTTTGTCCAAGGCATTTAATACGATCAATGTTTGAAAATACGAAAGAAAAGAAACCACAAAGAAGGGTCCAAGCCACCTCAACACGTAAGGGTCGATTTGAACTCAAAGAAGCGATGAAAGATCCCTGCCCCCCCACCACGCGAATCCAGGGGTGCTAGCAGTGGAAGTAGCACTTCTTGTGCATAGGGTAGGGTTCCTCACTCAGAGCCTCGCCCACGTATATCTGGACAAGAGATTAATCCCTCAGTTCTTCCAAAACCGACGAACCCAGAAAAACTTCCCTCGCCCAGAAAGCACAAGCAATTCCTCAAGGATAATTTTACTCTAACGTAGTCAAAAGCCTTAATTAACTGAACTGATCTGACCGAGCCCGTAAGTCCCATAGTCATATCAAGGAAAAGACTCTGCACTTGGATCATAGAGACCAACGCTTTTTTCCTCATTGAGAGGCACAGCCATTGATTCTTTTCCATTGAACAATTTTTATCCGAGATTTACTTCATCGATCATACCATAATAAAAATTGAATCTCATTTTTAGTCTAGCCTAACCCCATCCAATCCCGTGGGTTAGCCAACCGCCCAACAACTGTAGTGATGGGATCCATTTAAGAATTTGGTTAGGTTTTGTCCTGGGTACCAGGGAAAAGAGTTCCCAGGCCCCCTAGCCAGATATTCATGCAAACTTAAAACTAGTCACACCACTTACACACCCAATATGAAATTGCCTTTTTCACAGATTCAGTTGTCTTTAAAACAATCATTTAATGAAACTATAGTATCATTGATCATAATCCTCCAAAATATCCGGTTGAATCCTAATTTCCAATTTTTCCTTCATCGATGTACCTATGGCATCATGGCAACCAAAACGCTCACCACCTGTCTCAGGGGCCTTTTCGATAGTTCCTAGCTCATAGTACTTGGCAATATATTCACTTATAAAAATCAAAATAGAATCTCCGTTGAAGATCGGCAAGATCAACCAACATATCCATATAAAAGAGCCATCATGGACTCATCTGTTGAGACCAGCAAGGTCAATCAACCAGATCCATGCCCGAATAATTCAGAAAACAACTCTTACTCCTTGTTCCAATATCTTCCATGACGTACGTATGGGTATCTTCGGTGACCCAGAGCTCGAGCACCGTATGGTCAGCACCCTCTAGGATCCTTTGAAGGTCACCTAGCGCTTCACTCATAGGCCGCTTCCTTGGTCCTCATCCACCGTACCGGAAGCTCACCATTTAAATCGAACCGAAGGCTGGTCATCAAGACCTCAGCCAACCTTGCTACGTGAGACATCCTCCATTGACTCTCCGTCAGCTATTGCAACTTTATCAGTTAGGTCTCCACGACCTCATTCACAAGACGGTCAAAATGCTTCCCCAGCATTCTTGACATAAAATAGTCATTTAAAAATAGGTCATAAATACAGTTTCTATAACGAACTCTCGTCTTTCCACATTGTTCCACATCAATCCTCATTTATTTTATATGTATTCCTATTCTCATCACATCATTTTCCATCTCATCACATCTTTCCTCATTTATCCGCATCAGATCTCATCCACTTGCATCTACCTATATCCACATCTCATCACATCATATTCATTCACATCACATATCACATCCACTCGCATCTACCCATATCACATCCACTCGCATCTACCCATATCCACATCTCATCACATCATATTCATTCACATCACATATCACATCTATCCCAATTTACATCACATCTCATTCACTCACATCCCGATTCACATGACATCACATCTCATTCATTCACATCCTGATTCACATCACATCACATCTATTCACATCCATCATATTCATTTACATCACATCCATTTACATCCATCACATCACATTCATTCATATCCATCACATTCAGTCATTCATATCCACCACATTCATTCTCATAACCATCCCATCACATACATTCTATCCACATTATATCACATCACTTCTATCCACATCATATCTCATTCATACACATCTCATCTCATTCATCCCCATCCATCCAATCGTTCACATGTACGACTACTCACATCTATCCATATATTCATATCTATCACTTCACATTCTTTCACATGTACTACTCACATCCACATATATTCATGTCACATCACATCACATTCTTTCACATACACATCCACATCCACTCTTTTACATACAGCCACATCCATTCTTTCACATACTCATTCACATCCATTCTTCACATACACATCCATATCCATTCTTCACATACACATCCACATCCATTCTTCACATACACATCCATATCCATTCTTCACATACACATTCACATCCATTCTTCACATTCACATTCATTCTTCACATACACATCCATATCCATTCTTCACACATACACATTCACATCCATTTTCACATACACATTCACATCCATTCTTCACATACACATCCATATCCATTCTTCACATACACATTCACATCCATTCTTCACATACACATTCACATCCATTTTCACATACACATTCACATCCCATATCATTCATTTACATCCCGATTCCCATGACATCACATCTCATTCATTCACATCTTGTTTCACATCACATTACATCTCATCCATTCATTCACTCACATCTATCTGATTCACATCGCATCTCATCACATCTATTCACATCACATCTCATTTCTATGCAAGTTTTCAGTTTGCTTTTCTTTTGAATACAAGGAGTATTTCTTGAATCAGTATCCCCAAAACTTCTTGATCGGAATTCTGGATTTCATACACCAGAATTCCTCGAATTCTATAACCTTGATCCACAGATCAATTCGAAGGGTCTCAAACTTAGTTTCAGATTTGGCGGGAGTTTTGAGTGTATTTTTCTAAATTGGTCACACCTTCTTTCCTCATAAACTGACGAAAGAGTTTGGTCTTGGTCATAGTCTGATTCAAGATTCGAGTCGGATAAGATTTTTCCTGATCTATCTTTCTCGAAAAGGTTTGATAATTCAGTTACTATTTTACTGAATTTCTTTCTTTGAATATTCACTTAACTGATTTCTAAATTAGTTACGAATTTCAATGAGGAATAGATTAATCATTTATCTGAATATTTTGATCTTGATAGATTTTCTGAATTCTCTTTTTATAATCCGTGTGAATGTAAAACGATAGAAATTTCTCTCTTAGAGTATTTAATTATTAATTTATCAAATACTCATAGAATTTAAGAGAATTCTAATTTTGATATAAAAATTCTTTATGCATCTATTTATGCATAAAAATCAACTTCAATGGGAATAACACTTTTATAAAAAAACCCTTTTATGCATCTATTTATGCATAAAAATCAACTTTAATGGAAATAACACTTTTATAAAAAAAATCCTTTTATGCATCTATTTATGCTTAAAATCAAATTTAATAGGAATAACACTTTTAAAATAAAAAGAATTTCTTATGCATCTATTTATGCATAAAAATTAATTTTTATAAGAATAACACTTTTATAATAAAAATTTTCCTTTATGCATCTTTCTATGCTTGAAGTACCTTGCGAGCCGTAATCTCTCCAGCAAAATGTCCTCCAGCTATCCCAGAATGAGCTTCATCCAATATCGTGAGACGAATTCATCTTCTCTCACACATCTTCTCACACATCTTCTTAGGAGATTATCCTTACCTAGCTTATATAGTTCTCCCGCAATTAATTGATAAGGTACAACAAGCTTGATAAGCCATCGCATTTTATCTTTGTTCAAGGGTGTTTCTTATGGAAAACCATAAGCTAGATAATCAGATATCTCCTCGCTTCATTCGGGCCACCATGTCCAGTTTGAACAAACAAGCATCAGGGAGGTCATCATCAACACCAGTTGTTGGTTCCCCATTTGGAATTCTTGACATATGACCGGTCAATACATGATGTGTCCCCTCTCTTACCATCATAATTGTAAAGTCAAATTCCAATAGTAATAGCAACTAGTGTGTGATTCTCCCCGTGGTGCAAGGCTTGTTTACCAAATATAATAAGGCCTGATGGTCCACGAAGAACACAAATTTGTTGGCCAATAGGTAATATCGATACTTCTTGACTTCATAAACCATGGCCGATCCTTCTCGCTATGTGGTAGTGTAACTCACCTCTACATCATTCAATTGACGACTAGCAAAGTAGATTGGATAGTCCAATTTAAACTCACCAGGCTGTGCTAGTACGCATCCAATAGCAAAGTTTGATGCATCGATATGCACATGAAATATAAGGTCCCAATTGGGTGGTCTTAGAATTGGTGCACTAGCCAATGCCTGCTTCAATCGATCATATGCTTCCTGGCATTCCTCAGTCCATTCAAAGACAATGAGTAGCTTGTACAATGGCCTAGCGATTTCATCATAGAAGATTATGAAGTGGCGGTAATACCCAACGTGGCCCATAAATCTTTGCACACCTTTGTAATTAGTGGGTGTTGGCAGTTCCAAATCAACTTGACCTTACTGTCATCCCTGGATATACTATTCTTAGAGACAATGTGTCTCCCAGTATCACACCGTGTTTGACCTAAAATTGGCACTTTAAAGGGTTTAGGGATATATGATATAATTGACATCGCTCAAACACCTTCCTTAAGCAAGCCAGATGGTATGCCCATCGAGAGTGCACACAGATCATCAATGAATATCTCCAACCACTTCTACAAGTAGTCTTTGAAGGCTATGCACATCAATTGTTGGAATGTTGCTGGGGCATTGGTGAGACTGAAAGGCATGACTTTGTATGCAAAACATCCCCCATATTGTATTGAAAGTTGTCATATGCTGGTCTTCTGGTGCTATAGACACCTAATTATAGCCTGAAAATCTGTCCAAGAAGCTATAAGCTTCTTCACCAAAACCACTCTCTCCAAAACATGTTCCGTATAAGGCAATGGATAATGGTCTTTTCTAGTAGCTACGTTGACCTTTTTAAGATCGACACATACCCTAAGTTTCCCGTTCTTTTTTGGCACTAATACGTTTGGTGACAACCAATCCATATATTCTATCTCATAGATGAAATCCATAGCAATGAGTTTATCGATTTCCTCCTTTACAATTGCTGCATATTTAGGATTCATCTGGTATGGTTTCTGCCTTGTTAGTCTTGATCCTTCCATGATTGGGATTGTATGTTGCACCACCTCAGGTGGTACACCCTTCATCTCCTTGTAGTTCCAGGCGAAACAATCCTTAAACTCCTTAAGGACTGTTATGAGTCAAGTCCTTAGCGATATAAATCGGTTCGGCTTCCTCCCTTGGTCCCGTAATATCAACTTCCTTGACTTCAGCTGGGCCATCGTATGATGTGGACAACCCATCTTCCTTAACTCTTTTTGTTGTCAGTTGGACCACTTTTCATTTGTCAATTGTGTAGGTTTTAAAATGGTCTGGTACTGAAAGTAAGTCTAGTTTATCCTCATTCTCACTTTTTGTTTTAGCCATAACTTTTCTGGCCTCTTGCCGCTTAGCTTTTGCCAAATCTTTGTTTCATTTTCGACGCCCAACTTTCGTAAGCATAGGTGTTTCTGGTTCTTGAAGAATGACTCCCTCCTTATGTTTTCCTTCAAGTGATATCTTACTCAATTCCTCACCCCAATCCTTAGAAAACTCATCGTGCACCTTAGTGGCTTCAAGGTATCTCAGCCACCACTGGTCATCCATGGGTTTTCTTTGTAGTAGGGAATTTCGTCGAGCAATATATCATTTCTACTTTTGCCATCTTCTAAGGCATTGGGCGTTGGTACGGCCTTGTGATCTAGTCCCTTCTATGCTAGAGACCTCCTCTTTTGATTCCTCATCAACGGTTTGCCAATTAACCATACAGACAGAGGTAGTGGGAAAAATTCTAGATTCCACATCTTGGGTTCCTCTGGGTTGCATCACATCTATGGTAGCTAGCACATGCATCTAGTTTTCAGTGAAGTATTGAGGAGAAAGTGATGCATACATTTCCGTTTCCTCTTCCTCTTTTGAATTTTCCACCATGTTTTGGCATATTTGTACGGATGTGGTCTACTCCATTGTGACCAAATCACTAAATAGTTGCCCTTCCATGGGGTGTGCTCTCCACATTCTTAGATCTATCTTTAAAATTTGTGAATCCCTACATACATATACATGATCTAATGCCCAATTATGCACCAATTTGGATTCCCTCATGAAGCGTCTCCCCAATATTATGTCATATGAGTCTGGTTGGGGGCACAGAAAGTCCATTACTTCAAATGTATAATGGTAGAGAAACGTAAAGGGTTTGAGTCTTACATTCTCTAAAATCCCAATGGGCCTTGAAGATGTTCCGTCTGCCATTTTAACGATTAGATCTGCTCTTTTTAGATCAGGCTTTCCCCAATTTTTCCAACACTGTTTTATGAGATGATGCTAACCCCCGCCCCACCATCCAGGATAGCCAGTGCCTGGTACCTGTTATGATAAATTGGGATTGTAGCATTAGTGTTGTCACTTTCGTAATAATGCCCCAATTGATTGACTGGTATTTTGACGACTCTGGTTGTTCTTTCCTTGGTGTGTTTTAAGGTTCTTTCTACGAGAGCTGATAGAACATCCTCTGTAGTGTTGGCCGGCCTTAGTCCGCCGCCTTCTACCCATTCCTTTATGTCTGCCTATAATGTTGGTGAATTGCATAGCAGTTGTCCCAATGGCATTTGCACAGAAGTGGATAGTACAGCCGTTATGCTGCCTATGTCCCTGGGTTCTCTGGCAATTGAGGGTTCCTTCCAAGTGTGTGTCTCGTATCCATCCCTAGGGAAGGAATGGATGGACTCATCCTGTGCATCTTCCTCAAACATTCTTGACATTGTGTTTCCTTGAGATCCCTCTTCCATCTCTTCTGGAATTGGAGTAGGTACGTCCAATTCTCTTTCCCTTGTTGACTCGTTTCTTGGATACATTGTATCCCTGACCCGGTTAGCCCTTAACTTAGCTTCACGAAGCCGTTGACACTCTTCTACTAAGGCCTTGGCATCTTTGAGCTTCCTTATATCCTCTTCGGGAGTTGGGTATTCCCTGACTCCCTTGGGGGTTGATGGTCTTTCCCCTTGCATCTCTAGGTCAGGCTCTTTTTGGTTGACTGCTTGATCCCCTTCTTCTCTTGATTGGGTGGATCCACTGTCAATTGCATCTTCTCTTCAGAACCATCTTGGTTTTTTCACTCTTCTTCTCTATCCAGTTTTGGAAGTGGTTGCATCTGCTCAGTTCTTCCCCTTGTCCCCTAATTGGGCCTGGGCTCGTGTCAGGACATTGAGTGGCATGATATTTCCAGGCTGCACACTAATGGTCTAGATGCTGGCCTGGTTAGAAGTGGAAATCAAACCACTTACACAGTAAGGACAATCCTTGATCGAATGATCAATGCCACATTTAGTACAAGTAAGTACTGGCATGTCATTGGGTGGAGTAGTCAATTATTGGGGTTGGTGCGTATGAACCACATTCTTGTTTTTGGGCACTCAGAGCAATTCGATGCGGTCCACTGTAGCCAAAACATTATAGCAGTCCTCTCATCATGTTTGAGTTTATGTCCTTACCCTTCCACTGTACCATGGTTTGAAATACAGGTACTGGCATGTTATTCTGTAGGACATAGAATTCTGGTGTGATCTTCGTAGCTTCCTCATAGTACTCTCCACTGAGTTCTACTTCACGCACCATATCCATATCTTTTGATGGCTCTTCAATCAATACTTGGTTGATTTTAGCCTGTGGTGGTAGAACAGGTGGTGGCAGAGGTGAAGTGTCATGTACCCGAAACATCCCCCTAGGTAAATAGGAAGAGTTGGGCTATTCTACAGCTGTAGTGATTTGCACAGGTGGTGCTAGTAAGGCTAATGGAGCTCTAGGTGTCGGTAGTTGTGCAACCGTTTGGAACCTTGGATATCTGCACATGGAGGTGTCGTGACTCCCTAATTTTACACAGTGTGCACAATATAGTAGTGGCCTTGCTCTTAACTGTGGACATTCAGTGGTAGTGTGATTCAATCTGCACATAGAGCACCACACCAATTCCCTACGGGGGTAAAGATGGGTATGCCCATGCCTAGATGTTTCTCTTCCCTCTTTTACCTTTAATTTTTCCAATATTGCATTACTAAGTTCGTCCGCTGTCATGTTTCTGACTTGCTTGCTCCAAGTTCCAATCTCTTGGTGACTCGAAACACGCAAAGTTGTTGCTGTGAAGATATCCTGACATTTTCCGGTTGTGGCAATTCCAACATATTATCTTCATATTCAATTGCCAGTTTGCAACATGCATCTAGAGTAGCCGGTTGGGCTAATACCAGATAATCATGCATCTTGTGGTCTCTAACTCCTCTCCGGAAGCAAGGCAATAATTGATCATCAGTTAGCCTTTCCCATAGTTTACACCTTGAATTTAAGTGCTTTAGTCAAGACACATAGTCTCTCATCGACTCCATTTCCTTTTGTTTGATGTTGTGCAGCTGTGCCAGAGGACTCCATTTGTCGCCACTTCTGGCAAAGCTAGGCACAAACATGTTCTCGAGTCATGTGAAGTTAACCTTATCCTCGGTTTTGAGGGTCCAGAACCATTGATGCGCTTTCCCTTCTAGGGTCAGTGAGAAAGCAGGAATCATTGTTACATCACTGATGGGCCCGCAGGTTTCACACGTGGACTCAAAAATCTCTACATGTTGAATAGGATCCCCATCCCCAGAGAATTTTTGAACGAGATTTGAAATGATGTGTGGCTTCATTTGGGAGGGTCAGGATTCTAGAGCAGTGCCTAGTTCCCTGACCATTCCTCGGCCCATTTCCGCAGCCATATTCAACAAATCCGTCGTCCTTGTGGCTGCATTAAGATTGATGGTTGGATCCACCCTTAGTCTTTGAGGAATTGCTCCCCCCTACCTAGACCTCTTCCTCTTCCTATGTTGGCTCTTCTAGGCATCTCCGGTCTATGGAATAGTTTGGCCACCTCATTTTGGAATGGCTCATCAAATGCCACCTTCTGTATGCCTTTGCAGAATTAAGAGTTCCATGTCCTGTAGGAACGTGGGATGATTGATCATCTGCTCGATGTCCTTTTTAGTGTACAAGCGGTCTTCCACTTCACCCGCCGCTCTTGGTAGATTATCCTCTTCATCTAGGGTTACAAACGCTTCCTCCACTCTGGGCTCTTCATTAATGGGTTCTAAGTTTGGAATTTCTCCCTCACTTCTTCCCATGACTTTTCTAGCTCTTTACCCCATGATTGGAGTTAGTTTACACTTCCCATCTCCTTTTGTTTGGCTCTAGCCCTTCGAGTATCAAGCTCTTGTTTCCTTAAGCTCAACTCTCGTAGTAGCTGCTGTTCCACCTCAATCCTTTTCAGATATAATTCTACTTCCTCTGAGGTTGGGAAGAATACTTGACCAGTCCTGGCCACACTTTCCATGTCCCTTCTCATTCGGGGGGTGCCAGTGTTTGACAGCCTTGAATTTGAAGTTTAGATAGGTACTTCTTGCCTTGGACCAAGTCCAGCACTGGTTGACGAACCCATGCCCACAAATTGCGCTTCTTCATCATGCTGGTTTGGAGACCAAAAAATTATTGGGCTATATCAATGATACCGCTAGATCTGGTAGGGGAGGGTAGTTTCTCCCTCTTCCCCAAACCCAGACTATTACAGCCCTTCTTCCATGGATTCTTTACTACTAGTTTCAACCATTGTCAGATTCCTTAAGACACTCAATTGAGTGCTTATTTACTGAGTGGCATGAACCCACTCTTTCGATAGGAAGATCCTGGGTGATTTGATACACTATCATCAGGAGTGAGGTCGTGTCTCCAATGAGTTTTCCAGACCTTAGGTGCATGTGAATATGATTTGATAAGCTATTTTGCTGCCCCAATTAAATTTTGGTCGGATTCTATTGACTTATTTCTCAGGCCATGAGATTGCAGAGAACAGTTCATGATGTGAAGTGTTAGGAAACAGTTCACATCAATGATTTTTTGCACTTTCACGTGTTAAAATTTTTTGCTTTGGACTCAAAATACCACGTTACCTTGCTATGATTTTCAATGTTCTCAAGACTTCCTTAGCCTTAATCTGACAAACCATGTTCGTGAGTTGGATTTGATTAAGGTGTGAAATTGTAGAAAAAGTTCACGTCGTAAGATAAAAGGTTTCATATCGTGAATGACAAGTAATTGGTTCATGTCATGAACTAAAAATGGTTCATGCCGTGAAGGGTTCTAAAATGGTTTACGTCATGAAATGAAAATGTTTCACGCCGTGAAGTGCTCTGAAATAGTTCACGTCGTGAACATTTTTCTGTACATTCACGATTCTTAATTTTGTCAGAGCCCATGGTGTCAGAGGTGTCAGGATAAGGCTACCTATTTTTGGCAAGGAAATCTTGTGAACTGCGGTGTTAATCGTGGCGTTGATGCTAGCAGCTTTTCACAGAATATGAAGTTGCAAAAAAATGGTTCACATTGTGAACGATTTTCTTGTAGTTTCTCGTGGGAACTTCCCACCAACTATGGTGATTTTGGGTGCAGAATCCTTATCCAACTGTTTCCAAGATGACTGTGCCACACCTAAGGAATGTAATAGAAGCTCAAGGCACAATCAATGGCTCCTTGTATTTTTTATTTTTATAAATTTTTAAAAAGAAAGAAAAACACAACACCAACCTGCTTGTTCACGTTGATGATTCCGGTGATGCAAACATCAAAATTAACTAGAAAAAACAGTGAAGATCTCTTCCAAGACCACTCCACCACACAAATGCACAACAAACACAACCAATTTCTCATAATTTTTCACTTCCACTCAAATCTTATCCATTCATTTCCTACACAATGCACTACCAGAATGCAAAGGCAATCATGAATCTTATGTAATGAGAGCTGAAGCTCCAAGAGGATGGAAGAAACAAAGGTGTTTCCCCAACAGCGACACCAAAAATGTTATGGGCTACCACACCTCCAAGAGGGAACTCAATGCATTCACCTAAAGGGAAGAGCAATAGAACACAACTGTCGTAGGGCACTTACCAATGCTTTGAACTTGAGTCCCTTGAGGCCTCCAAGCTCACTTGAGAAGCTCCACCTCCACGCTGTCACCATAGAGTTGCTCGAAATGAGCCTTTTTATAGAGAATTGTGAGACCTTAAATAGAAAGGATACGAGTGAATATATGCAAAATAGAAAGGGCAAGGAGGGTCATCATTTCATTGACTTTTTCAAGCATTAATCATTACATACTAAATACATTGTGAGACCTTAAATAGAAAGGATATGGGTGAAATTTGAATGCATGCAAATAGAAAGGGCAAGGAATGTCATAGTTTCATTAAATTTTTCAAGCATTAATTATTACATACTAAAATGAAACCTTAGAAAAACACTCTTATTCTTGAAAAACTCACATAATATATTTAATAGAAATGCAAAACAACATTTTGGTACGTGTACTTTGCAACCCTTAGCTATAACTGGCATGGGCCTTATGTGAAGGCATCAACGGTGCTCAATATCCGAGCCCAGATCTATGGCCCATATTTAGTAGTATGGGTAATCTCGGGAAGAAAAGTAATCTTGGGCCGTGGATAATCTCGGCCCACTGCCCTCGCTCATCCCGCCAAGCTCAAACTCGTGACCTCAACCTCCCCAACCCAATGCTCTACCACTAAGTCCGTATGTGTTTCATGAAATCATAGCAAAATCTCTCTCCATCACAAAGATCTTAAAAGTTACTTGGGACCTTATGATAGCACTATTCACCTCTTGTCACTATCGCACACGGATTATTTAATAACCCAAGTGGTGGGATTGACACTCGAGGTTCGAGAGCTCGACCCGCCGTTGAGGCAAATGTCGATCGAATAAACCCGACCCATGCATTGAGAAATGCGTGCGCGTAATGGATGAGCGGTGGGCTTTGGATGGGAGAAAATCGTGCATTTGTAGATTGATGTTTTTTTAATGCTCAAAATTTGAGATTGATTTTCAGCCGTTGATCTTGGCGGGGGGGATGTTGGGCCTTTTGATCCCATCATCTCAACGTTTTATTGTGATAGTGAACCATTGCCTTTAAGCATGTTTTCAAGATAAATAGGTAATATTTCCTCAAAATGAAAAACATATTCTTATCAAAGAGGCTTTTTGGCCTGCCCTTACAAGGCCTTAGTGGTCACTATAGGTTTTTGGGGCAAAGGGAAAACTTCAAAACTCTCCTTTAATTAAATTTTATTTGATTGTTTGAAGCCTTTTCTTGAATTGGTTGAGCATCATCATTAATTTTATGGGTGAATCTTGATGATAATATTTGATAGGTGATGGGATTTTGTCCCTCTCTTTCATCCTCAAATTGTCTCATCAAGCTCTCTCTATCTCTCTCTTATTATTACTCCACCTCTCTCTCTCTCTCTCTCTCTCTCTCTCTCTCTCTCTCTCTCTCTCTCTCTCTCTCTCTCTCTCTCTCTCTCACATATATACTATTACTAGGCCTTCATGGAAAAACTTTCCATTCTTCCTATACTTTTACTTATTTTAGATTGTGCTTTACTCACCAGTGACACCTTTAGAATTTTTATTGAAAAATAGCAGTTTTTGTAATTTTATAAACTTACAAAAGGTTTGAAAAACAAAATTTATAGGCCTTTCTAAAATAAAGAAGTTAGTATTTAGTTTGGAGTATTCAAATATTCATGTTTTTAATAATTAGATCATAAACTTTTAAATTGGAGAGCATAATAGGTTTATCCACTTTAAGTCTTTAAGTCAAAGATGGCTCTTTATAATTCTTTAGTTTGGACAACAAAGTTGAAGACTGGCACATTTTGGCCATCACACACCCTCAACAAGCATCACTTAGCCATGAAAAGGTGAGTGTAAATATAAAAGTAGAAACCTAGGTAAGCAAGGATCAAGGAAAAGAAGTACGCCACCAAAAACACACCAAGGCAATTGCCATAGAGAGGGAAACACACACACACACACACACACACACACACACAAAGGGAAGGGAGGGAGGGAGGAGAGTATAAGGGTAGAAAGCCGTGTTACTATCATGTAATCAATGAATGAAGTTTGTGTAGACATTAGCAAATAACAAGTGCCTCAAGATGCTACCAAATTATCAAGGAATTACTTATCAGTTTGTAAGGTTATCCTAACCATTTTAATGTGACAATGCTTTTAAGAAAACTTTGCAAGAAAAAAACTAGGTTGACCATGTATAGCTAAAGGTTTCTTGAGAAAATATTAGCATATGTCTTAGAAATAAAGAACTTTCTGTGACTATTTTAAAAAAATCACCATGGTGAGAAATGTTTGGTTCATTAAACATACTAGTTTTATTAATAAAACCTAATTGAAGGTGCTCTAAAACTAATACCTCTGAGAAAGATCTTTTCATTCAAAGAGAAATAAGCATGTATACACCTTTATTATAACATAGCTAGGGACAAATTAAGGTTATAAAAAATTCTAAGCAAAGATGCAAGTGTAACTCCATTGGTAAATAAAGCTTCAATAACTAATATTACATATCAAATGATAGCATTTTTGAGTTATTACCATTTAAATCTCTCATGTTATCCATGTTGTTGATGTATATTATGTTCTTAATAGAGAGAGAGAGAGAGAGAGAGAGAGAGAGAGAGAGATGTTTGTTTGTGTGTGTGTGTGTGTGTGTGTACGTGCTAGAAAGAAAGAAAGATATATTAAGCGTCTACTAAAGACCCAATGGGCCTATGAGACCAAAGTGATACAATAACGTCCATGGCATATCTCATCATGGAATGGAAAATAAAAGAGAAAGAAAACATAAACACAGCTATCTCACTGGGGTTATACAAAACTGTCCATGGAAACTCATCAGGAATACTAAGAACATAGAAACATGAGAGCAACGTCAACTTTGAGTAGATGGTATACCACTCTCCAAAATATCAAGCATGGGGCTAATGAGTATGGCCAAGAGGTCTCCCTCAGCTATGTCACGTGGAAAGGTAGCTCGATGGCATTTGAGCATGTCTTGGATCTGCAGAGTAGTTGACGAGGTGATCGTGGTGGCCGACAAGGGGGCTGGGGGGGAGAGAAAGAGAGAGAGAGAGAGAGAGAGAGAGAGAGTGAATGAGAGGGAGAGACCATGAATATGTTGACTGTGTGCGTGCGCTAATGAAAACAATAGTATAAACCATATAATTTGCTTTTGAGTAGTCTAAGAGAGAGAGAGAGAGAGAGAGAGAGAGAGAGAGAGAGAGAGAGAGAGAGAGAGAGAGAGAGAGAGAGAGAGAGAGAGAGAGAGAGAAGGGGGGGGGGAGACAGAGAGACAAAGGGAGGGGTGGGAGAGAGATATGGGGGAGTCATCTTGTTGTGTGCTCCCTTGAGATTCTCTACATTTTGTGTGTGTGTGCGTGCGCACACATATGCTACAACCCTAACCTTAACTTGACATCTAGTATGAGATAGAGGTAATATTGATCATCATTAAAAAGAAAATATTTATGGGTTCAAGCACTGCAAAGTCCAAGCATTTAAGTAATAGTGCAACATGTCACCTGCAACTTATTTTGCATGAGGGTGTGAAAAGGATTGAGGATATGAAAAGATTTTCTATCAATTGTTAATGTTCAATATTTGAACTTCTAGATGGAGAATTTTTTTAATGCCTATTATATGCTAATATATTTATTTTACAAGTGTGTCTCCTTTCAACTTGGATAATATAATACAAAATTTGACACACACATTTGAAGCATTTCACACAAGCATTGCGAGAGCCTATGTGATCATGTGAATGAGATACCATATCCAATGTATGTGAAAAAGTGAATAGCAATGGGTTTATAGGTGCCTGTGCATCATTAGGAAGATGGTGTGTCAACTTGTGGTGCCAAGTGAAATGTGTGCCCATGTGCAAAAATGATGTGCATGTGTAGTGTTTTGTACAAAATGTGCTGTGCAAATAGATATCTACAATGCTTGGGATGGATTTCAAAAAATCCTCTATCATACTTAGCCCTCCCCCTTTCTTAGAGGTATTTATACCTCTAAGGTGGTGTCTCTTTGAAGAGATTTTGAAGACTAGAGGTGAGGTTGCTGAGGTCGATGTATGTTGTTACTTTGCCCGTCTCTTGGAATGTTGAGAAATTCCTCTCATTTTCTTCCTCTGGCACTAGTGGAAATCGCTGCAAAAATGGTTTAAGCCTCCATCCATTCGCTCTTGCTGCATGAACTTTTCAAGATAGGTCCTTTAGGCGGTAACTCCCATTTTGAATTCTGTCTACAATGATAAAAGGCCCTTCCCACTATGGTATAAATTTAGTGTTATGCCTATCATCAAAATGAGAGTCATACCTTAGCACCAACATTCTATATGTTAAGCCATTGTCCTTGAGCTTCTTATTGATCTTCTCCTTTTGCTTCTCAGCCTAAGCTATTTAGTAGTTGATGGCTTGCTCCTCATCTCTAGCTCTAGCCTTTGTAGATCCAAAAGTCTTTATTAAAACTTCACTTGTGGTGGAATTTGACTGCTTCAAACTCGAAATTTGTATCTCAATTGGAAGGATGGCATCCTACCCATAGATTAAATGAAAAGGAGTGAATTGTGTGGAAGCTTTGAAAGATGTTTGGTATGCCCACAATGCTACTTGTCAACTACTTGTCAACTACTTGTCCCAATATTTTGGTCGGTCTTGCACCTGTTCAGTGATCATCTTACACATAGCATGTCGTTAACCTTCTCTACCAAACCATTACACTGTGGGTAGTAAGGGCTAGAGTTTCTATGATTGACTTTGAATTTTAGCAATAGTTCTTGCAAAAGTTCCCCTCTAAATTGTGGCCCTTGGTCTGATATATTCACCAAAGGTGTGCCAAATCTGCTACAAATGTTATCAAAAACAAACTTCCCAACATCCCTTATTGTGACCCAACCTGTGCTAGCTACTTCTACCCACCTAGTCATGTAATCCACCCCAACAATTATGTATTCCTTCCTTGATTGTGTTCTAGTAGGGAGTGGCCCAATAGCATCTACCCCCATTTTTCAAAAGGGCCAAAAGACAAAATAGGGGTCCTTGGTTCATGTGAGAGTCTTCTAACTCTTGCAATTTGACAAGCTTCACAAGCACGATACCAATATTGTACATCCCTATGCAAACTAGGCTAAACAAAACCCACTTGAAGAATTTTCCCGCTAGTGATTTCTACAAGTTCCAATGCACTTTAACCTGGAAAATTAAACAATAAGAGAGTCAAGCAAAAAAGTTTTAGAGAATATATGAAAATCTAGAAAATGGTCATGCATTTCAAACCTAAAAAAGGCATCATCGAGAAGTTAAGTGATGAAAACTAGGCATCTGGCATCACTTAAGGTTCTTTACAAGTTTATAAAAAAGCATCTCAATAGGTCTTACCAATTCTGTAAGATTCCTCCCTCTGGCTTTTGAGGTGTGTAGGTGTAAAAACATCCCCTTCTGATCTTATAATTATTCCCCCCTCTGAAATAAAAGAAAGATCCTGTTTTACCCTGTTTTGGCCTAGAGAGAAAAAATGTCTAGAGGGAGGTAATTCAAAATTGAGATATTTTTGGATATAAAAATCCTCCTAGTGTCTAAAATGGTTTCCCCTGAAACATATATTCAAAAAGAAATTTCCAATGTGCAATTGGAATAAATTGAATTCAGGTTCTAAGGGTCCAGATTTTTTGAAATTTTTGAATTAAGGTTCCTATGGACCAATTAGATTAATCCAAATGTAGGGAGGAGATAAATTGAAGAATAAAAGGAAATCCTCCCAAAAATGAGTAAATACTCACATAAGATGAAGAGTTGACTAAGGACAAGGTTATTAGTTAAAAAAAGAAGAGATATTTAGAAGAAATGATGTATTTTTGACACCTCAGTGTGGGAGAATTTCCCTCATGAAGGAGGTGCCTATTTCACATGTGTGGTTGAGTTTTAAACTCACAAATAATGAGATATTTTCATCTCTCCTCTCTCCTGCTTCAACTAGATCAAAAAAGTAAGCTAAACTGACCTAAAAATGGTCAAAATTGACCAAACTGATCTAAAAAATTCTAGAATCAGTTTGCTTGATTAGAGGCTCATTTTTTCCTATAAATGAAGCCTCCCTCTTTGTAAATGGTTAATAGTGTTTTACTCTACTCCTCCTCCCCAGAGCCAAAAATAGTGAATTTATTGATAATTCATTAGTTTTTGACCATTTCCTCTTCAAAAGAATTGGTGGCGGTTGTTACTAACATCCCTCACACTAAACATTAACACCTTGGCCAATCAATCCCATCTCTCCAAATTCTTAAAATAATATAAATAAAGACCCAAAATTCTAATGCAAACCATTTATGGTCATTGTTATTCAAAATAATCACATCTTAATACATTAACAAACATTGCTCCCAAGCTTAAAGTGCTAGCGTAAATGCAATGTAATGTTATTGTAGTAAATCATTATAACCAAAGCAATCCCATTTCTACTTTAGTAACCCCGACTACCCCATTGGTAATTATGGCTAGCTAACCTACTAATCCATCTTCTAGCTAAGTTGAAGCATTCACTTTATGCTTTACTACTATGTCTTGTTTACTTTATTTTTGGAAGATAACTTTTACCACCTTCCGAACATGAAATCACTTCATGCTTTTCTATGTCTTGTTTGCTTTATTTCTGGAAGATAACTTTTACCACCTTCTGTACATAGATGATCAACTTGCGCTACACTAACAACATCAAAGGACTAACATTGCATTAAGTAGGGGGGTATGTTTAGCCTTTCTCAAGACCCTCTTTGGAGACCTCTATGGCATCAGTGCCAGCCCCGACACCATTTTCACCCTTCATTTTCCATTGGCATTGGAATGGCATGTGTCGTATATTTTGTGTGTGTGCTTGCCACTTGTCGATGAAAGGTGCACTACAAGATTAAAGATTTTAGGTATCTACCCTTGGATAGGTGTTCACAATAGCCTAGATAGGCTTGAGAGACCATAGACCTTATTTTTAAGCAATGGCCATCCAAGAGTAATGAAAGCCAATGTAACCCTAAACTTTTATTATTATCTTCTTCATAATCTACGTTGATATTTCTCTCTACCCCCTCCCTCTTGAAATCTTGCTTATGTATTATATGATTTGAGCTATGGTGTGCTTGTCTTTGTTTATGTCAATGAGTGAAAAAGAGATAGATCAAGCTGCAAAGAAGTTGATCTACAAGGAGTGTGTGATTGAAAACAAGGAGGTGGAGCTCTTGCATGCTTCTTTTAATGATGCTAACTCTATGAGATACCATAAGAGAAAGCAATCCCAAGCTAAGTGACACACCTTGCTCATGTAATGTTGAGCTTGCTATGGTAGATTAGTTAGTTGCATCATCTGAGCATCTAGTGCCCTCATGTGGTGGTATTGTTGAGACCCAATGATAATCCCTCATCATCCAAATACATCTCAGCCACCTTATAAGTGGCAATTAGAGAGGTTTTATTGCTTTTAAAAATAGGTATAGGCATCATAGCTAGGTTTTAAATCTAAATGTTACCCAAAGGCACTCGTAGGCTCTAAATGAGAAGAGAAACCTCATTGGAAGGTGTGGCTAAAGGTTGAGATTTTGGATCTTACATTGGTACCCTAGTCCTATATTTTACTCATATAGAATTCTTGCTAGAAAGGTATGTGGCATATAATTAAAGAAGAAGAGTTTTCATTTGATTTAGTGTACAAGATTTGGAAAACTGACCTAATTTCAACAAGGATAGCAAGAACCACATAAAGTGTCCATTTAAGGTCAATAATCATTCTACACACCCCTACACTTTTTTAAGGATTTTGGGAAATTTTTATTTGTTTTCCACATCACACATACCCAGTTCCTATTAGGGGAATTGATAGAGATGATTTACAAGGACACAAAATTCCCCAAAAAGTGTTGAGACACTTTCCTATCATTCCTTGGATCCAATTACACATCATTTTACTTCCTCACATTGGCCTTCATGCCCCTCCCATTGGCATAGCCTCTTACTTTGTGCTTGTACAATGGTGTACCTTAAGGATTGATGCATTGTCTACTTTCCTTTGTGGTGGCTTTCTCTTCCCTTCCCCTTGCGGGGGTAGCCTCACAACATTGCAGTCCTTGTTGGAATTCACTTGGATGGGGGTGTTAGAAAAGCACCTCGCTTCACTCGCTTTTGGCTAACACACGCCACTCAATTTGTATAATGGAGGGTTGAAGATTTTATTTTCTTTCTTCTTTTCTTCTTAATAAACAAGGCGACGGTTTTCTTTTTCCATTAATTTAGAGATTAAATTCTTGATTTAGAAACTTAGAGTTAGGAAGAAAATGGTGGCATCAAGGGCAGGGGCGGGTGAACTCAACTAAATATAATTGCATGCGCGTAGTTTTCTTCTTCGAAGGCAGCGCGGCCTGAATTTAATCCTCCCTTTTATTTTCTCACAACACTGTGCATTGTTGAAGCCTTTGGTGAGAGGCTTGTTAAGCTTTAGTTAAAACTTAAAAGCTAATTTATATATTTATCTATTTATATTTTAAAAAAACAAAAAGCTTCATGCTTTAAGTGATGGCTGTCGGCGCACGAGTGGGGGCAAACTGTGAATTTTTTTTTAAAAACAAAGTTTTGATAAGCTTACTTCAAAGCTTTACTAAGCTTTGATTAAAGCTTAATTCTAAAGCTTAAAAAGTTTTTGTCTTTAAAAAAAATAGGGCTTAACAACAAAAGTTTTAAAATAAAGCTTTTATATATATAATATATATATATATATATATATGTATGTATGTATGTATGTATGTATAAAAGAATCTTGGTCAATTATTGTGCTCAAAACGACCAGTTGTAAAGACCATCAACCAGTTATTAAAGCTTTAAATTTTTTATTTTTATTTTTTTTAAATTATTCCTTCTTGACGTGCTATGGTGGGCAAAATTTATGTGAGAGAACCTTATTCAAACTTTGTTATGAAACTTTAATTAAAAGCTTTAGAAAGCTTTACTTATCCTTGTTTAAATAAAAAAAAGACTTTCAAACCCTTGTCTATAAGCTTTAAAGCTTTATATTATATCTTTTTGTAAAACCTTATGTTTTACAATTTTATATTATAAGCTCTAAAACACATATTATAAAGCTTCTTTTTCATAAACATTTTAGTTTTAGTTTTATTTATTTATGAAAAAAAAGGACCATACCTCTCAAGCAACACAAGCTTCAAGTGAATTCAACATCAAGGATTACAAGAGGAAAAGCAAATTTGAGCAAACTTAAGATCTTCAAAGCATTATCCGAGGCTTAAGATTGAAACTCTATAAAATCAACAATGTCTCATATTTTCGTTAAGACTTATTTTTTGCAAATTAAATCAAGACTATCTAATGACACTACTTACTCTTCAACATAAGAGCTTCTAACCTTTTTACCAATTGTGGGTGAAAGCTAATTAAGTATTCACCTTATGTAATTTGATTACTTACATAAAATAAAAATTATTAATTATCAATTCGTTTTCTTCGAACTGATATTTTGCAGTTTAATCCAAGTAAGTTTCTCCATTTTCCATAATTTTAATTATCACAACAAATTAAAACATCACATATACTTGTGATATGTGTGTCCTTTTAATGATGTATTTGGTAGCAAAGCTATCCGCCGACACTTGCAAGTAAGTTGCTATCCTCCATAACTTAGTAAATAATTCTTCTAATATTTCTATGTATGCTTTATCTTTCAGATAATGATTCGAACACTTTCCAAGCAAGCTTCTCATTTTTATCCTTACAAAAGTGATCATGCTTAAATATTTATGCATAGAACTTCAAACCATATTATTATAAGTTTTATTTCTTATAAGGTCATAATTTAATATAAACCTAGTTAGGTTTGGAAGAATAATTATATTTTAATCCATTTGCATTACTTTCTCATTTTTCTCAATGTAGAACATCATTGAAATCGAATATATAAAAGGTACAACTCTCTTACGCTTAACTCAACCTTATGATTACTAAGTTTCATATTTATTATTCAAGTTTATTTCAACTTCAAATGCAAATTAATCTTTCATTATCTAGACTTGTTTACTTCATCAAGATTGTTAGAATTGTTACTAGTCATTCATATTTATATTTTTGCTTGAACTTTTGATGTATTGAAAAATCAATTTTAGCTACTCTTCATTTATAATCTCACACCCTCTCAAATAGCTTTTTAACTCAAGGTTAGTATTTCCTATCCTTATATTCATAATCAATTTATCTTTTATTCTTATAATGATTAGTTTCTTATGAATTATGTTTAACAACTCATATCTCTTTGGAGTGTCAAAATTCTTTTTGAGACAAATAATTTCAATGACACCATAACAATGGAGGTATGTATATATTCACTTCCTTTTATAAAACTTGTTCATAAGTATTTCTATAATATTTTTATAACCTAAGAACCTAATTAATGAACCTAGATTCAACATTAAGACAAATTCAAGTTCAGTAACTTAAATAAAATTTCAAGATAATGAAAATTTATGTCAGAATTTAAGTTTCAGAGGGAACTGGCCACTCTACTTCAAACTTCTATTCTAAAGGAAGTGATGCATGGAATTAATCTAGTGGTATGGGACATCAAATTGGTTTCATATAATTACTCCAGACACATTTATGTCTTCTATCTTTCACCATATGTGTGTATTGCAACATGCCTATGTGGTATGGGACATTTAGACTCGTTTTACATACATTCATTTGATTGGTTCATTGTATATGCATTATGTGTAGATCTAGTCTTCCACACCAATCATGAAGCCATCCTTTTACATACATTCATTTGATTAGTTCATTGTATATGCATTATGTGTAGATCTAGTCTTCCACACCAATCATGAAGCCATCCTCTCATACATTTACGCAACTGTATATCGGGGACACCCGTATTTAGCATGCCTGTTGGCCTCCAATGTTTCTTCAGTTGGTTTGTATGGAGGGGTGATTCCCGGGGTACTTACACCTGGCAAACATGTGTGTGGCTATTATTTAAATACTCATGGGTTGTCTATATCAAAAGATGACGTTGTGGTTAATTGATGTGTTCAATTAATTGTTTAACTAATGTGGAAAGTGTCTATGAGTATAGCCAACGAGAAGTGTGAGGGTACCGATTGAGGTGTCACACTATACAAGGGTATCGATTGAGGTGTCATATGGCTGGTGGATTGAGCGGTGGTGTAAAGATGGTGATCATTCGTGATCATTTTTATTAATCATATATTAGAATAGCCTTTCATGTTGCTAGGTTATTTTGTGTATATTATTTGTGATTTGATGATGAGTGCGAGGATAACCAATTTAGGTCTCGCATGAGTTTTATTGTGGTATTCCATGTCCATAAGATCCTCTGAGTCATGCCTAATTAGCCTTTGAACCATGTTCAGACCTCTGAGTTTGCCTTGCAGATTATGACATCGATAGCTACAAGCATAATGTTGTTGTTGTTGTATTTTCTTCTACACAACTAAGGACAGTTGCGTCCTCAAACGAGAGGACTATTACAGGTATATATTTTATCATATTTTTGATGAATTAATAATCGTAAAAAAATATGCTTGATTTAATGTGTGCAAGAATCAGCTTAATGGAATGTGCAAATGTGGACAAGGTTATTGTATGTGCAAGTGTACACAAAGTTATTTCATGTGTAAAAGCCCATTGGCATTTATATTTGGGCAAAGGTTTTGATATATATATACCTTAGGAACTTTTATATGGTTAATTATATGTAAAGTAATATCCAAAAGTGGGGAAAGCAATCCCGAATTGTACGCACATCTATTATTAGCTCCGTGGGCTATTTTTATGAATACAATTCTCTAAATACTCATGTTGTGGAAGTGGAGCTACGCGCATGGGGGGGAGATTGCACCCAATCTTGTCTTGATGGTGATGTTATTCTATTTCTCTTGTCTTATGTTAGCTCTTTTTAGTTTAAACATAGAACTAAGATCATTAATTTTAGTTTAATTGTGTGTTTTTAGTTGAAATTGTTTGGATTAGAGTGTTAGCAAGCATTAGGAGTAGCTTAATATTTCAAAAAAAAAATAAAACCATCAAAAAATCCTTGAATTTGACTAATTTCTCTTAATGGACTAGTTTTTGTCATTAAGGGTGATTAATCTTGTTCAAGAGGCCAAAAATTTTAGAAAATGTATTAATTGGGGTCTAAATAGATCATATGAGTAGTCGAAATTGGGATTTTTGAGTGTTTTGAGAGCATTTAGATGTATCAAAACATCTAATCACATCAATTTTTTGATCAATTAGAGAAATTTGACTCTCTTTGCTTAATTTTGCCTTAGAGAGGAGACTATAATTAAGAGTCTAATTAATCTCCTAATTTAGATTAATTTACACAATTGTTGATGCACAAAGATTAGTTTTTCCTTGCTCTATCCAATGGTGTGCTCAATTGTGTGAATTAATTAGGGATTAGTGATCCTTGATTAGTGTAAAAGAGAGAAAGATTAGTGAAAGGATTAATCTTGGATTAATACTTAATCACTTTTTTATATAACTCATTAAGACTAATGAGCATTCAATGAGAAGATGCTCATGAGTTGTCAATTTGTCCATTTTGGGGGTCATTTATGAAGGGTGTAAGGTGTGTCATTAAAAGGTTGACTTTTTTTATTCCACTTACCTTTTTTGGGAAAATGCCTATATCCCTTTCATTTCAAATTCAAAAAATATTCCCCCCAAAAAGGAAAATTCGTATTTTCCACTAGACTCCCAAAAGAAAAAAAGAAAAGAAAAGAAAAAGAGCGTGAAAGACTAGGCCATGAAAAGGTCCGGCGCGTGAAAGTGCAGCACGTGAACAGCTGGGACGTGAATGACTAGCATGTGAATGGCTTGGGCGTGAATGACTAGCATGTGAATGGCTTGGACGTGAACGGCGGGGACGTGAACGGCTTAGGACATGAAAGTGCTGGACATGAAAGACTTGGACGTGAACGGCTGGGATGTGAACGACTTGGACGTGAACGGCTGGGATGTAACGGCTTGGCACGTAAAAGTGCACGACGTGAACGGCTGGGAACGTGAATGGCTAGGATGTGAACGGCTGGGACGTGAATGATGGGACATAAAGGGCTGGGACATGAAGGGCTGGGACGTAAACGGCTTGGGATGACGTGAACGGCTGGGACATGAACGACTTGGGACGTGAACGGTTGGGATGTGAATGGCTTGGGACGTGAACGGCTGGGACGTGAATGGCCTGGGACGTGAACGGCTTGGCACGTGAAAAGGTCTGCAAAATAATAATAATAATAATAATCCATTTTAAAAAAAACTCTAGAAAACACTCCTGTTTGGAGGCCCGTATCTCCTAAACTGTATATCCGATGAAGGTGCTCTAGGACTCATCGGAAAGCTGACATCGAGCTCTTCAACTTTGGACCTAGTCTTTCGAAGTCAAAATCAACCATTTTGGCCTCCGACCAGTAGCCTCAAAATTCAACCCAAAAATCAAGGCAAAAAACAGCACAAAAACCACAAAAAATCGTAAAAATTTACGCGAAAATGATGACGAGTCATATTCGGGCTACTTTTTGAGGGTATATACGACAAAATCACGGACGCCTCAGGGAAACAAAGTTGTAGTACTCCACAAATACTACAACTCTCTCACACATAGTTTTTCAAAATTCCTTTTGGAACACCCTCAATGTGAACAGGAAAAAAATTCTTAAATTTTTTTCGGTCTTGAGACAATGATGGAGAATAGGTTTTAGGACCTCCTCTTCCATCTGGGAAGTTCAAGAGGAAGACATACTCTCTACAGAAGAGTCATTTGAAACAGACTATACGAACTATAGGCTTGAGAAAGTACGTAAGAAGTTCGATAATTCACTTACAAGATTAAAACACTCTCTCAAAACCTCATTCGGAGGAATGCTCTTCTCTCATGTGATAAAGCTAGCATCACATCAACACTTGCACCTTTAATGGCTCAACCTGAGTTATACAAGGACATAATGAACTACATAAAACATGAATGTCAAGATTCACAAGTTTTCAAATAGCCCTCATTAAGAATTGTCAGAGGGCCAAGCGTGCCTTGTACGCATTGGGTACTCTTGAAAAAGCTGAGACCCAAACAGAGGATGAAAGTGAATGGGAATATGAAACACACATGGGATCTGAAGCTGAAACAATAACCGAAACACCCATGGTTCCTTTGGAAGATTCTATCATGGTATAGGCAATGATGTTTAGCACAAATGCGCTTTGATTAGCCCTCAAGCAAGTCATAACATCATGACAATAAACACTTGGGTGTCATTGGGACAACCTCAACTCATCCCTACAAGCAATAGTCTTGCAAAAGGAACCAATGAACAAAACATTGAAGTTCCAGGTTACTTTAGATACACTACTCGAACAATCGATGGCAATATGGAATTTACATTTCATGTTACCCTAGATTCCCTTGAGTATGATGTCATCATTGGCGGACCTTGGATAAGTGAATCATTGTATTCACTAGATGAATCCATGCAAACAGTCACCTTAAACACTCCTGCATACAATGTATAATTGTTATTACGGGAGAAAGAAACCTTGCAGGAGCTGGAACTTCCAACATATCTTACTAAAAAAATCCCTAAGATTTTGGTTGGATTGGAAATTGCAACAAATAAAATCACCACGGCTCAAGCATAGCTTTATCCAACACGAGAACACAATCTCATGACCCTCAAGCTATGAGATTTGTTAAGTCAACCAACACTCACGGCACATCCTGAAAGGATTACCTTTACACAAGACTTGAACATGCCATGTCTGGGGTACTTTGAACAAATGTATATTGAAACTAAGCCCCTCACTTGCAAGTTTTTTGTGGTTGAGTATGTGCCGAAAGTAGATTTAATCTTGGGGCATAAATGGATTGTTGCTGCCCAAGCACCACTGTGCTTTGCTAGTGATAGAGTCATCATGATGGTCAACGACAAAAAGTTGACAATACTATACTGCCAGGAAGAGGATCCAACTTTAATGGATATCTATGATGCTGAACACAAAAGGATACAAGCCTCTTCCACAAAATCCCCTCTACACAATGACCTACCATCTGTGTCAACAAACAACTCCGACAAAGCCTCTACTCCTTCAACCCCATCCTCACCTACGAAGTTTGATGCCAAAACCTTACAATCAATATCTATTCCTGAAGAAGTTCTCATAGCCAAACCAACTATCTTTAACAAGGAACTCAAAGGAAAGACCCATAAAGTCCAAAAAAAAAAATAGAGGGTCAAAATCTGTAAATTCACGGAATTCCATCTCACGTAATTACAATTCAAAGAGTTCCATCTCACGGCTTAAGAACCTGTACTTCCACGATTTAAGCCTCATCACGGATTAAGCCATATCACACAATAGCCACTATATATTTGTTAAGCTTATTGCTCACTATTATTTTGGCTAAATTAATGTAGCAGCTACTCCATGAGTACATATCCATACTCATGCACTGGAGAACATTTGCACCAAAGCCTCACCATCGACAACTTCCAGGTACATCTCTGGATGGGGGGGCATGGTGGGCGGAAGCCTGCTGGTCAATGGTACAACCCGTCACCTGGAATTTTCCTTCAAATTATAAACCTCTCCACAAACGATGCCACCATCTTCACAAATCAATGATCTTTAATCCTTAGTGAAGATATCTATATTAGCCTTGCAAGTCGACATAATTCTTTCAATCCTCACCCAACAAGTGGCTACTTCAACAGAGAGCAGTTCAATAAGAGTCTATATGACTCAATTCTTGTACTTCATGAAAATATGATTTTAAGAGCACTTAAATATGCATAAAAACATAAAAAGCACATGGACAAAAGAAGATAGGATCAGGTCCTACTCAACAAAATTTGACAAGAATCCTGCCACACAAAGGGACATTATCACAAGCCAATTACTTCAAATGATGAATGTCACTTCAATGAATCAAATGAGGAACTGAAGAATTACGTCGACTTGCGAGGCTACTATAGAGATCTTCACTAGGGATTGAAAATCATTGAGTTGTGAAGATTGTGGCATCGTTTGGAGAGGTTTGTAATGAGAAGGAAAATTACAAGTGATGGGTTATACCATTGACCAGGCTTTCGCCCACCATGTCCCCCCATCGAGAGATGTACTTGGAAGTTGTCGATGGTGAGGCTTTGGTGCAAATGTTCTCCAGTGCATGAGTATGGTTATGTACTCATGGAGCAGCTACTACATTAATTTAACCAAAAGAATAGTAAGCAATAAGCTTAACAAATATATAGTGGGGTGGCTATTGCGTGATTCGTTCTGATGATTAAGTCTATATTCCTCTGGATCCTTCTCTCTCTTCTCTCCCATTATTAACATATCTTAGTGTCCCCACTAACAAAAATCACATGTAACCTTGCTAATGATTGCCAAAAACAAATTGAGCCCAAAAAAAAAGAGATCATACAAATATAAAAATGCAATCATTCGAAAACTCCCCACCCCGTTAGAAATTCCCAATACACAACTAACCTCTTCATTCATTAACTAGATTTTCTTATTTCCTCTGGAGGAACAAAGAACATTAAATGTCATTCAGCATCAACGCCATCAACAAGCTTATTCATTCTCCCCATGCAAAGGTCTTCAATGCAATCATGCGGACACGATCGTCTCATTAGGAAGGGGGAAATGTTAATCCAATTTTAGGATTAACAAGAGCTACCACCATTACCTTACATCAAGGAGTCATGGTAGATACACCAAAGGGTCATACATTCAAGATATGAAACAATAGTATCCAAAGCTATAACTTAGACAGGCACCCGTAATGGTGATTTATAGCAATTCTCGCTTTAAGAGCGTGTGGTAGCAAGTTAGGATGAAGTCCTAAGTGATGTACTTCATGGATATATTATGAGAGTAGTCATTTGTAATAGAGTTAGGCCTCTTATGAGCCTAAAGTGCCCGGTCGACCATAGTTTAAGTGAGTGTGAACACTTATGGCCATTTATATAAGTGAATTTCTCTCATAATACAACAGACTCTCCCATTGTGCAATTGAGTCTTGCTCTTGCTAATCTCTCTCTCCCTAATGCATGCTAGTGAGTGTGTATGAGTGAAGTGAGGTGAGCGGAGGGACAAGGACCAGTAGTGCAACGCGGCGGTGTGACAATGCTAGACGCGGTGGAATTGCTTCTCAAGGAGTTGTAGAGCTTGGAGAGCTCAAGGGTTACGAGCTCAGCCATTGGAAAGATCCTCACTCACGACAGTTGCGGTTCACCAGGTAAGCTCTTTTTTTGGATGTGTTTCAAGGAGGGTTAGGGTGAGCCATAACATCTAGCCCTTGCACTTGTTGTACTTCGAGATGCAAAGTAACTTTCACTTGTTGGTGGCCTGCACCAATCTTTGTTTCTTCTTCTGCTATTTCCATGTCTTCATATATTTGTTTACTGCATGGTGACACTTGGATTACAAACCATCATTGAGGATCTCTTGGGTCCTCCTTAAAGATCACTTGCTCACAATATTTTGGTAGTACAAATGTGTCCTTTTGGTCTGTCCATATCTCTGTGGAGTCCATTTGAACTAATATGGATTTGTCCCTTTGTACGGTTGCATGTGTTCCTATTGTGACAACCTTGAACCACTTAACATCCAAGATAAACATATGAAACGTTCTAAAGCCAACCTTGATGATATCTTGGATGGTTCCAAAGTAATCAAGCATGTTCACATCCGTATTTAGATCATTTGCACTAGCCCTGCTTTTTAGCATGAAATTTGCTTTAACACCACGATCGAACATTGTTCTCTTCTTGTCGATTCGTTCCACTCAAAAATGGCATCCATGCAACTACAGTGCTACAAATTTCTGGTACTAGAAGAAAATAATAGATTGTCTGTTAATTTATAGAGAAGTTGTAAACAATATTTATCGTAATAACTTCATTGCAAAGTTTGTAAGGTTTGTTGGAGCCATCTACTTTTGACAGAAAGTCTAGAAGGATAGCAAGTGATGGAGGGTATGGTTGGTGACCTATAGTCCAACTCCTTTGAAAAGCTCGACGAGCTTGATTTCTTTTGTTCTTGGCCTCTCCATACCGCTCGATCCACTTTTGCATACTCCCTGAGTTTAAGATGCAAAATTTATCGATCTTGTCTCATAAAGCCATATCCATAGTTCTCTCAATCCCTTGTCCTTGCGGGCTCTTCTCCAACTACCCTATCATCCTCCTCTGTTGACTATAGTTTAAGCATTTCAGGGCTTGAGGTACTAAGAAACTATGTGATGTACACTAGGGATTCTTGCACAAGCCATCCCATTGCCATACTTCCCTCTAGGCGACCTCTTTGACGGACAAACCCTTTTAGTGTCTTCATGAAGCTCTCCAAAAATAACATCCAACGTGAATAGACAACCCCTCCAACTACCACCTTATCCATAACATGAATTAGGAGATGCATCTGGAAGGTTAATATACTAGTTGGGAGAAACTTCTCCACCAATGTAACAGCTTCTATCGCATTTAAGAGGGCTACTTCCAAAGTTTCTTTTCTTATCTCCTTTAATGAAATCCAGCAAACCACGGTGTCAATCTTTTATATTGTATCCCTTATGTTGTCGGTGAGGCAGCCCCATAGGCATAGGCAAGACAAATTGCAAGAACTTGTGCCAATCGTGTGATTTCAATCCGAAGAGTTTGCCTTTAGGCAGTGCATGCATCTAGTCGGAGTACGAAACTTTGAAATGCACTTCTTAACTTAAGCTTCCTCTTCTTTCATCAATACCCAAGGAGCTTTAAGTAGTAGCATCTTACGATTAGCTTTGGTTCGTGGCCACAATTATTGCATACGATCACTTATTTGTAAGTCCTCCCTTTGTCCCTTGCTCTCGTTGGCCCCATTAAGTCTTCCAAAGCACCACGGCTATATTTTTAAAAAAATGCATAGGTTCGAGCAAATGGTTGACTAGAAAATTATCCCAAGATGATAGTTTTTGGTAGAAGATGGACAACCGATTCATTCCGGGGGGTGGAAAACCTTCGTTGTCCTCCCATGCCCTCTTCTAATCACTTGCCTTTAGTGTAGGAGGAGGACATAGCTCATGGTCCTCTGGTAGATACTTCTTGTGACCCTCATACACCATCATTCTCAAGCATCTTGAATGATTGCAAGTCTCTAATCTAGTCCCACACAAAGGGCATGCATTGTATCCAGATATTTTTAGTCTTGTATTAAAATAATTAATATAATACCTACGTTATAGATATCAACATGGATAATAGAAAAATAGCTTACCACCATTACATTCTCCATAGCCTGGCCAATCATGCATAGTCCACATTAGTATTCCTCATAATGAGAAATCCCTTTGTCCAAACCTCTTTGACATGTCATAAACATTAATTCCTTCCCACAATCTCTGTAGCTCCTCTATTAACGGGGCTAAGTACACATCCATGTTGGCTACCTTGTACTTTCTAGCACTATTAATTAGAGCAAAATATGCCCCTTCTTTATTTGTTGCTGACCATGGTGGAAGATTGTAGTTCACAAGATAAACAGGCCATGTGCTCCATGTTGAGATTTTAAGACCAAATGGGTTCACACCATCCATAGCTAGTCCGAGGAGGCGAATGTTGCAAGGCTCCTCGTTAAAGTCTGGTCACTTCAACGGCGGGCATACACACAACATCATCTTTAGATCTAGTGTTTCGATGCCAAGACATCATAGACGCTATGGATTTACACTTGAACATTTTTTAAATCCATGGAATGACAGGGAAGTACCTGAGTAATTTTGCAGAAACCCTTTCTCCTTGGACATCTTTCCTACATCTAGATTCTCCACACCGTGGACATTGTGCAATACTTGCATGCTCGTGCCGATAGAGAACACAATCATTTGGACAAGCATGGTAAGAATGTAGTAGTCCATACCAATGGATTGTAAGATAGATTTTGCATGCATATGGTCCGCAGGCATCTCGTTGCCCTCGGGCAATATTTGATCTCTCAATGACCTGTCATATTGGCCACAATGATTAGAAAAGGCAAAATAAAGAGATAAAAATGGAAAGGGTGATAAGTACTTAAGCAAAAAATTTTGATACGCTAGTATCGGACCATCCAAATATTCATTGTGAGGCATGTGCATAAAATACATATACGTGCACCATGATAAAGAGGCATACAAGCCAACCTATGTAACTCTCGCTCTTCTCTCGAGGCCTGCTCCATGCATCAATGACACCACCCATTTCATGTGTTATTTCTCGCTCAAGATCCCCTACGTCATGTAGGGCCTCTATCATATCATCCATGTCATGTTCCAAAGATGCCAGAGAGTCCACCATAGTTTCTTCTTCAACATGAGGCTGAGTATAGTACCTGCGTGTGATGTCGTCCGTCTACTCCGCTCGAGTCGAAGGTCCAAGCAATCGATTGGTTTATCATTGGCGAGGGCACATATTCACAACACCAAGTAAGTCATTTAGATGCTCAACTAGAAATATACCATTATTTTTTACATGGTTGTTGCAAATTCGTCTCGTCACTCAAGAGAGATTTGGTACTTGCACCTATTGCAAGGGCACAAGCATTTCTCCTCAACGTTTAAATGAGATAATGTGCTTGCAGTAGTGTTTTTGAGGTCCATGATCGATTTGGGAGGGGGGAATGACCCAATTTGTGTTTTTTTGGGAGGAGGGAATGGCCCAATTTGTGTTTTTTTGGGAGGGGGGAATGGCCCCTTATATATTAGGCACTAGTCTAGTAAGCCAAAGTTTAAATACAGATAATATGGAAAAGGTGTCGGGGCGCGAAACACATTTGAATTTCAAAGGCCTTTTTTTTAAAATATAAAACCCCCCATGTCCATATGATTGTCAAAATAACGTTGAAAATTCCATCGGAATATATGGATAACATTTATGGACATTATTTTCGATGTTGTTACCGATGTTTTTACCAGTAGTATTTCGGACGCATTTTTCGTTGCTTTTTCTGACACTTATTCCGACGACGTGAAAATTTTACAGCACCAAAAACCTGCACACTGGTTTACTTTCTCTTAGAAGCTCCATGGTGGAGGTGAGTTACACCTACACCTCCCCCCTGACATTGTGATGCTTTAACTCATCCCCCACACCCTTCCTTCTCCCCTCTGGGTCTCTACAGTCTGCTATTTTCCTCTTTTCTACACTTATGTAGAAAAGGTCTAACCTAATTTTTTGGGAGTTTTTTGTAGGTCTTAGCTTACAACCATCTACTTTGATTCTTGTTAAGGTAATCCCTTTTTAGCTCTCCCTAATCCTTGTTTATTTGCTTAATTTTATCATATCAAGCCCTTTTTACCTCTACCTAATCCTTGTTTATTTACTTGATTTTGTCATGTTGTACAGCTTTCCCCATCCGCTATTAGAGGTAAGCCTTGTTATCTTATGCTACATATTATGAGCCCCAACCAACTCTTTCATTGCACAAGCCACTCCGAAGCAACAACCTATGGCTCAAGCCTACTTCACTCAAGACTAGCCAGGTAGCCCATCGCAGCAAACCGCGCGTACAGTCACACTTGTACCATCCCCTACTCACACCCCACCCTTAGGCCATTCCTCCAACCGTAGTAGACGCTCGCGTTGCACAGTGGTGGTGCATTAGGAAAAATTTGGACTCACAAACTGACCCTCTAAGGGCTTTCTCTCTCTTCCATGAATTAAGAAAAAGTGCAAAAATAATGTTATAATATTGCTCCTCTCTCTTCTCTTTTTGAATCTTGTACATCTCAAAATATTAGTTTTATAATGGATTCACTTATTATTTTATTGACTGTCCAAGAACCGTACTAGACCTACTCAGAACTCGAATATTAGTTTTATAATAGATTCACTTATTATTACTTTATTGACTGTCCAAGAACCGTACTAGGCCTACTCAGAACTCGAATATCTCAAAAACTATTTTTTTATTTGAGCTGATTTCAAATATCTCAAAAGATATGACATTCTTAAATGCCCAGATTCATTTATGTGACTGAAGAAACAATCATTTCGTGATTCTAGAAGGATTTTATCTTTAAAATGAAATATCTTGATTTGTACTTTGTATTTCATAATTTCTTTTTATAAGTACGTAGATCTGTGCTTTATCTACATTCTGGTGCGTTTTTTTGTTTGTTTATAGAGATTTGAAGAGAATAGACATTTTTTAAGATTTTAAGAATGTGTTTAGATTTATTATTTTAGAGAATAGTGCATTACGAATTTTTCTTTTTTTGTGATAGAGCTTCTTCTTCTCTTTAGCTCATTTCTTCTTCTACTTTCAAATCTGCATCTCCAAACAGTTCTTATTTCCCTCCATCTCCAAACAGTTTGTATTTCCCTCCTGTTCTATTGCACTTGTTCACTACAAAGCTAGAGAATGAAGAGTGATTTGATTTTTTGGTGCCATTTTCTTGGAGCCAACAAACCATTTCCCTCTTCATTAATCTTGCTATCAAGGAAAGAAGCAACAAAGAGACAACACAGAGCCAACACAGGGAAGCAACAAAGAACAAAAATGGAGGTTAACAATGTTTTGATGTTGGTTATGTTCAATTGAGTTCTATAAGTTATGTTTTCCTATTGGTTATGTGCATTACTATTCATAAATAATAAAGTTAATAGTAAGATATATTTTACTATTGGTTAATAATAATAATATGTGCATTATTGTTGGTTAATAATAATAATGTGTGTTAAAGTTGATGTTAAGTTACACATATGTGTTAATAATCATAAGATAGTGATGTATCTAAGTGTTTCTAGTTTTTTGATGTGTTAGGATGCAACAAGCTCTAAGAAGAGAATTATACACTTCCAACTAGATGAAGAGTATGCCCCATTGTACAAGGGAATTGAGGTTTCAATGATTAAACCATTGTTTTGGTGATTCAATTACACAGAATAGCAGGGAAAAAACATATAGATCTTTGGGTTGATGGGTCTATATATCCACCTAATCCTATTACACAATAATCCTATATATCTACCTAATCCTATTACACAACAATCTCCCCAATTCTCAAGACTAACATCATTTGTCAAGTATGTTTGTAATGTGAGGGTAATGCAAGGTTACAGGGTTATACTTGGAGACTTGCAACCCAAGCCCATGTTTCTGCACAACTGATCATGAAACTTCATAGATCATTGTTGGTAAAACAAGAAGAGAAGAATGTTTTGCAAGATGCTATGCATGACATGGTAATGTAAAATGCCAGTTTGATTAACCAGGTTAATGATTTATAGGCTAGCAATAAGAAGATGAAGACAATGCTAGAGAATACTGTCACTTATGGGCCCACAACGACACGGGAGGTACGTGAATGCCAAAGGTCATATAAACCTATGCACATGTTGGCAAAGACAGGTGGACAATATAAGTGAAGGATCTATGCACAACGTGATAACATGCAAAAGATGTTTAGCAATCTAGAAAATGAAGCGAATCAAGGAATTGAAAAGGTACTCATCACTAAAGATATGGTGAAGTCTACGCTTCAATGCCCAAAGTTTAAGTCAGTTGTGGTGATGAAGTTATCATACAATGCTTACAAGAGGTAAGTGATTCCTTCATATCAAATGATATGCAGGGAATATGTGATAAAGTAGGAATAAGTTCTCAGTCTTATGGCATGATATACAAACATTTAGATACAAGGTTTAAAAAAGTGTTAAAAATAAAAGTGTATTGCCTCTTCCTAAACCATTTCATGTGGTGCAAGCACGACAATCATTAAACAATAAGATGGAATAATTAATTGGTGAGCCAATGCACTTATGTCACAGCCATGTATGCAAGTATGGGTCAAAGGAAGTGCCATTTGTCTTGCACACAAATAATAATTTTGTATTAGATGTATGCAAGTTACAATCTCTAATGGTAAAATTTTACAGTATATCTGTGCAGAATGTGGAGGCAAGCTAAAATCTGTTTTGAAGCTTGATGAAAGTGAGGTTATCAAAGGTCAGAAGTTAGAACATGTTAGTCTAACTCTCATAAATAGAGCACTGGATCCTAACATCTTGCATGGTCAGAAGTTAGAACATGTTAGTCTAACTCTCATAAATAGAGCACTGGATCCTAACATCTTACGTGGTCATCCTGATTACTTTAGTGTACAGTCTAAGAATGAAATTTGGTGGCTTGCTGCATTTGAAGTACCAAAGGAAGATCATGAGATTTTGAAGATTTTCGTTAACTTGACAGAGATACCTAATACAGTGCAACGTCAAAATCATGGTGGTGAAAGTTTGCATGTGGAAGGTTGTGGTGAGTATCAAGTGGAATGGCACCTTGCTGGAGATCTCAAAACTTTGAAGTGAATGTTTGGTGTGTCAAATGCAGTAAATGTAGAGTTCCCTTGCATATATTGTATGCGGTCTAAAAATAAAGGTAAGAATGGGAAGAGACAAGAAGAGAACGGTGTCCTATACGTGATCAATTTGTTTGCCATGGGGGCCAAATGGTACGAGTAGATCCTAAGTGGGATCCTATTCTTAACATCCCCTTAACAAGAGTACACTTTTGCACTTTGCATGCACTAGTGAGGATCATAGAAAAATTGGTTTATGAATATGTGTGTTTTGCTTATAAAATGCAGCCAGCTTTTCTGATGCCCAAGAAACAAGAAGAGAACGGTGTCCTATAGGTGATCAATTTGTTTGCCATAGGGGCCAAATGGTATGAGTAGATCCTAAGTGGGATCCTATTCTTAACATCCCCTTGACAAGAGTACACTTTTGCACTTTGCATGCACTAGTGAGGATCATAGACAAATTGGTTTATGAATATGTGTGTTTTGCTTATAAAATGCAGACAGCTTCTGATGCCCAAGAAACATGTAAAAGGGTGGAAGAAGTATTATCTGGGATGGGTTTACATCGAGGCCAGGTAGAAATAAAGAAGGATGAAAAAAAGTTCAGAGCAAGTGGCAATGTACCATGCAAGCCTTGCTTTGGCGGCTCAAAAGCAAGGAAATTCCTCTCTGCACCACGAAATGAAAATGGAGAACTACTAGTACAACAACTAGAGAGATATGAAGCATGGAAAAAGTTACATATGGTCGTTCGTGAGATTAAAGCAATAGAGGAAAGACTAGAGTAGCAAAAGCAAATGTGTGGATTGCTCTTGACAAATTGGCAGTGCTTTTGCAGAAGATGACATTTAGACCAGATGATTCCAAGGAGTTTAAGGAGGTGATTGGTATATTTTATGCATCAGCTGTTGACGCCTGGACTTCAAGTAGTATAACACACTATATGGTAAGTGTGACATTACAATAAGTGTGACATTACAATTAATTTATATGGTTTTACAGACTAACTATGATTACATTGTTTATTGATGTAGTGTGACACAAAGTTGGGGTTTTGACTTCGGTCACTTCTTAGAATCAAAACACACTTGTATGAAACCTCACAGCCTCCTCACCTCCCTTTCTCTCCCGGTTGAAATTTGGGTATTAGACCACAAAAACTGCACTTCCCTCTCTTTGCATGAAACCTCAATTTTCACATAGCCTCTTGCCTTTCATCTCCTTCATGATTCAAGCTAGAGGGTAAGGGTTAACATTGCTCAGCGGACAATCGTAAAGATTTACCTATGGTCCCCAAAGTCTTTCCACATTCTCATTACCACTAAAACCATTGCTCAGTGGACAATCGTAAACAATCATAAAGATTTACCTATGGTCCCCAAAGTCTTTCCACATTCTCATTACCACTAAAACCATTGGTACCTCCAAAGGAGGGCGGAAATAAGGCAAGGGCTGTCTTGAGAAGTCACAGGCCCACCAAGATAATAACTCCTTATCCCACTTATCATGAATCATCAAAGAGGTCCAAAATTGGGTTAAGCATGAGGAGCTAATGCTAAATGAGACATTCACATGTAAAGAGAGTGTTTGAATAAGGGTTTGAAGATAAGAGAATGGTAATGACACAAAATGCTCAATTGAGGAGGCTTCATTCATTAATTTAAAAGGGAGAGGAGGGCTCCTTTTATAGGTGGAGAATCACCCTCTCTTCCATTGTTACAAATTACAACATAAAAATCTTCAACCCTTCAGTGACATAAGGGTAGATGTCACCATCAATTGTCCTCTTAGGCTAAGTCTTCTATTGATTATTAAATTGAAGACTTTTTTACTTTGAAAGTGTGATGAGATAATAGCCAAGTCTAAGTGGCATGTAGGTGGAGATCCCACTTACACATGACGGAATTCTCCTCTTCCATGTAGGCATTCTAGAAGAATCTTTCCCAATTATGCACCTACACACACTCCTCCACATGCCTTCCACACTCCCCAACTTGTAGCCTTATGGTTGAATACTATATTAATAATACAATTAAAATCCATGTGAGCATGAAGGCCCACTTTTATTTTCCACATTACTAGCCTATCTACCATACCAAAGTATTTATCAAACATACTTATGGCATTTACAATGTGTGCACCCTAAATCAAGTAAAACCATTATATTTGAAGATAGAATGCTGTTATCAGGGTAGCCGCTAAGCCGCCGCATCACCACACCGTTATTCCATTGTGGGCGCCGCAATCTTCTTGGACAAGCTTCCACCTTATTACCATTGAGAAACCATCAAAATATGTACAAAATTAAAAATGAAAGATCAATTTTTCATGTCACAGTAGCATATATTGCATGCTCATGGTCCTTACTTTGCAAATGAAGGAAGTTTAGTGATATGGTCTACACACAGGGCATAGAGTGATCTCATTAGCAAGCACGATGTGCTTTCCAAAAGACAATTGCTCATGGAGGTGGAATCTGTGATGTCAATCCAATGAAACAATTACTGCTATGGTGGTATAGAAAGATAGTAATAAGGTTAGAGGAGAAGAAACCTATGTCCAATGGATCACAAGCACTACATAGAGTCATATGTGAGGTTAGAAAGGCACGATTTGAGAATTCATCAAGTAGAGAGAAACATGCTGAATGGTTGAGAACTCAAGAAAGAGAGGGAAGCAGTGGAAAACCCAAGAGTCAAGTGTTTCAAATGAGCAAATGTAAGTTGAAACTCTGTTTTTGTTGATGCAAGTATTACTCTACTAAACCAAAATGGCTTTCACATTGAGCTTATAAACCAATGTGATATATCACCCATAATCTCACTAACTATAACCATAATATTAAATGATTTTGTGTGAGAGTATATGCATACTTGTGTGTGAACAGTTGTGTTATTTTTAAAGTTGACTAAACTATTACTTATAAGTGCTTATAGGTGGCGAGATATTTACATTTTATAGTCTTCTAGCTTTCAAGGCATGGCACGCACCAAGCAAACTGCTAAGAGGAACCCTACTAAGACTTGCCCAACACAACGCCAGGTCAATATACCAACAAAGACTGATAGTGATGAGCGCACTCAATCTGACAATCCAGGAGGCACTACTACACAGGTACAACACATCCACATCCGGCCGTCACGTCACAAGAAGCGTAGATGGAGACTAGGCACTGTTGCTCTTCAAGAAATAAGGAAGTATCAAAAAAGTACAAACTTAATCATACCGAGGGTGCCATTTGCAAGACTGGTGAGAGAGATATTGCAAGATCTCTAGCGAATGTCTCGTAATAGGTTCTAATGCAAGACTTAGTTCTACAATAAACAATGTGCAGCAATGGTCAGCCCAAGCATTGCTAGCTCTTCAAGAAGCAGCTGAGGCATATTCGGTGGACCTCATGCATGATGGTCAGTTGGCAGCTATTCATGCAAAGCGCATCACTCTTATGGACAAGGATTTGAGACTTGTACGAAGGATTCATAATAATAATGGTGATGGCTTCAGTTTGAACATGGATAATATGATTTGGGTAAATCATATGATGCATTGTAAACCTTTGTTTCAATGTACTTGTAATCTATAAGAACTGTTTTTAATACTGTAAGTACAATTTGATGTTTCTTTCTTAATATCTTGGGTGTTATTATCTTTTTCTCTCGTATAGTTTTTCAAGTTTATCGAAAGCATTATTTTTTTGTTCACAGGCCTCTAATGGATTTAGGATTTTTCACACAACATGTATGCATGAAAGACTATAAGTGTATAAAATTTCAATGAATTTAGAAAATTTTAAAATTTTGTCTTTACTAAAAAAATATAATAAAAATTACTGTAAAAATTAGATTACTTTAAACATGGAACAAAGTTCTAGAAAGCTTAGGGAATTAGTGAGATGTTACATCAGAGGGACTCTTATAAATAAGGAAATTATTAAATATAATAAAAATTACTAAAAATTTTAAGAGTTATTTATTTTCATTCTATAAAAATATAAATATAAGTTATATTTTCAGTTTTTGAAGTTATAAATACAAGTTTAGAGTCTTTCATTTTCATTCTATTCTTGTTTTATCTTCTCAAGAACATGGCTCGCACCAAACAGACTGCCTGGAGGATTGATCCTGTGAAGGTTAGGCCCCCAGCACCGCCCACACATCGCAAACATCGGTGGAGACCTGGCACCATCACTCTTCAAGAAATAAGAAAGTATCAGAAGACGACAGATCTTCTGATCCCAAGGAGACCTTTTCATCTCCTCATTAGGGAGATCATGGATGATTTAAACGCGAGTCGGTTATCTCGATGGCATCGTCGGGTCGGCAATAGTGAGGCTCCCACATGATGGATAGCAGTAGCTTTGGAAGCTCTTCAAGAGGCTGCTACAGCTTTTTTGGAATTAATGATTAAATATTATTTGTTGATCGTACAAATACAACAAAACTTCAAAAATATATTTTTATTAATATAGAAACTGTTACATCATGACATAGAAGCAAGTACAAAAACCCTAAACTGTTACATCATGACATAGAAGCAAGTACAAAAACCCTAAACTCTGCACCTCTTAGTACTAGGCTCAGCAGAGTCAGTAGGAGCTTTAAGCGAAGGAATTACAACAAAATTTCCTTCGAACTCGAGTTGGATAGCATGAAGATCAATCTTCCCCGTAAAGTAGCAAGGCCTAGGCCAACAAGTGAATGAATCTTCCCTCCACGCTGAGCTTCAAACAAATATAGGAGGTTGGAGCGCTTCACAAGCACCACCTTCTCTAAGCTTGATGTCACATGCATGGACTTTAATGCAGCACTCTTTGTTAAAGCCTTGATCTTCATGAGAGAGACTTGTCCATCAAGGGAGCATACTTTGTGAAAAACAATGATGTCTTGGAAGATCTTGCCAATATACTCCTTCAAAGCTGTATCCTGGAGTCTTCCATTGCCACCCCTTGTTCCACTAGCTCTTGATGCAAACTCATCGACATAGACAATTTCGTGAAGAAAATATTTGCATGTAAAAATAAAATATCAAAAATTATTCCAAAATACAATTGCATGAAAAAAAATATTTTCAAATGAGTTGAAATTGTTTGTGCGGGGCCTTAGGGGCCTAGGGACCCAGAATCATGGGCATGCCTGGAGGGCCCTGATGCATGCCAGATTACATGGGGTCCCCAGGCCCCTGAGGCCCTGTATAGAAATTTTTAGGAAGATTTTTAAAAAGAATTACGTACCCTCTCAGCCTCATCATTCTGTTTCCCGACTGGTGCATTTAGGTCCGCCCCCAGTGATCGCTCTATCACCATGTAGAGGGTCCGAGAGGTCAATGCGTGGTCGAGGTCCAAAGAGCTCCTCCTACAACCTCTCAAATTCTGCATCTGAGATATCATAGTGAGGAGCAGCTTCTGCAACACTTCTTTGGATGTGGATGATTGTAGAGACATCATCCATGCTCATGCCATCATATCGGCCAATCTCAATTACTTGTGGAGGAACATCCATAGTGTCAAAGTCAATGAGGTCTTCATCAACATCCCGAACAAGGTGGCAATACAGCTCTTCCTCCCTCAAATCCAAGACCTCAAGAATGTCCTGCATGAGCAAGTACTCAACACCATCCATAGTGATGGCACTCAATGATGCAAGTTTTGCATTCTCAGTAGGATGGGCTGCCTCCTGGTGGATAGTCGACAAGTCCAAAGACAAGCTACGTGCCTTCTCCTCTTGCTTGTCCAGGACTGTCTCCTCTAGCTCCTTCTCTTCATAGGTGAGAAGAGGCATCACTGGATCTTCATCATTCTCCTCTTCAAAATCAGAGCATAATATACAAATAATAACAAAGGCAATATCCCGCTCAATGAGATTGATCAGGTCTGTCGACTCAAAAGTGAGGGGCACACATGTAGATCAGAAGGGGGGGGGAACATGTGCAAGTGCTCTTTGCACAACCTTTCTATGGTTGTCTCACGACTCTTCATGGAGAAGAGGAACTCTAGGGGTATCCACCGATGGAGTCAGGGGATAAAAAATGTGATATTATCACATCCCGCAAATATGCAAGCACTGAGCTATCAGGCTCTAGAGTCCTAAATATATTCTCTAGCTCAACACTATAATAAAACCTAGGGTAAACCACATCTAACCGACGGGTTTCACTCATCCACTGTGCGAACACATCATGATGAGAAGCCATGGTGAAGGCGTAAAGGGAGTAACAAGCAAGGTGTATAGAAAGTGAGAGATAGAGAATGCAATAGAAGTGAATGAAAATAACCCCTACTTATACTTATAAATATAAATTTATATATTATTTCATTAAAACTTTCATAAAGTAATATATATTTTATTAAAATTTTAATAGAGTAATATTTATTTCATTAAAACTCCAAGAGCTCCAACACATCCTGCATGAGGTGGTACTCCACCCCTTCAATGGTGATGGCACTCAATGAAGCTAGTGGTGGGTCATGACTTTGGGTTTCGTGAGGCTAGATGGATGCAATTTATACTTATGTTTATTATTGTACTTAAAATATCTATAAACTTATATTTATTTTAATACCTTATGTTTATACTTTAATAATTTATGAAAATGAAATAAAATTAAATTTACAACACTTTTAGAGAAACAGTTTTTAATATTCACTTGGAAAAATAAAAATTACATGGACTCTAAAATTTCAAGGATGTGTGGAGCAACACACTGCTTGCATGTTTTGCAATGTTCACTTCGACTCCCAACCTTCCTACCATCCAACTTGAAATAAAAATTACAAGGGGGATCATTGGATATATGAGTTGGATTTCCTGCCTCAGAAAACCAAGGGGCCAATAACTTTCTACATTAACGCTAAAAGGTTCATGACCCTCCCAAAGAATATTCACATCAATGAGTGCCATATCACATGTCTTGGTCCAAGCTAAGCCACTCCCCTCATAGAAGTTGCCACCTCCTATACTTGAAGTGAATGCGTGCCATATCACGTCTTGGTCCAAGCTAAGCCACTCCCCTCATAGAAGTTGCCACCTCCTATACTTGAAGTGAATGCACAAAGTTTGTCTTGCACAAAGTTTGTCTTGCAATGAAGCACCTATCATAAAAAACAAAAAACCAACATAAAAACAACAATCAACAATCAACAATCAACAACAAACATAAAAACAACAACAACAATCAACGATCAATGTCTTGTAATGAAGTACTTATGAATAAAAACTATAAACAATCAACATCAGTGTAATCTTACCTCTAAAGGTAACATCTGACACAGTGATTCTACACTCAATGATATCATCATGGTGAGTTCTCTTGAGATGCCATGACTCACCTAGTAACTGAGTCATCCAATTCTCAGATGGGCACTTGCATTGATACGTAATCTTAGTTTTCTTTAATACTTCACAGGATCCAAACAAATGTGCAAACAAACCAAATGGTACAAACCAACTTAGATGCACATCTCTAGAGCTTGTGGTGGTGGAGGGTTTCATGACAGCATGAACATCAGTTTTTATCTTTACCCTACATGCTTCTAACATGTCTAAGCTAGGATTATACCATTCCTAGCTAGATAACGGTGGTAGTGGAATGTACTCCAAACTATGTCTCTCCACAACATATGTGGAATCATAAAAGTAAACATTCTAAGATGCCAATTCTCTTGCACTCTTGTTGTCATAGATCAAGGCACCTATCTCTGCATGTAAAACATTTAGCTTTCCACTTAAGCACTCTACATTTTGCCATTCATACACAGAGTTGATGGATATAAAGCTGCAAGCAACAAACATGCTTGTATTAAAACTCTATCTAATAACCATGGACTCAAAGCACAAGAACACAAAGCACAAAGATATAAACTTACTATTAGGCTTATGTCTCACACTGAAGTTTTCATGATGCACTCGAATCTCTTTGTGCATATAAACATGCTGAATGAAAGCCTCTGTTATTGTACCATTAGTGTGTCTCCTGAACTCTATGATTCTACCTTTCCATTGTTTGTTGGGGTCTATTACATCTTTGAGCTTCCATGATTACTTGGTCTCATTAAAATCCAATTTAACTTATTGTATTGATCAGGGATGCAATTACCTTCATCATCTCTCCTATTAAACACCTCCACTGTGTGAATATTACTGATATTCCTCCTCCTTGAAGACATCTACAATAAAAAACAAAGCACCAAATTAACAAAGTTAGACTACATGATTAATAAATATCTATGTTAAGATTGTAAGCAACAAATAAACATTATAACAACAAGAAATAAACAGCAACCTATTGCTTTGATTCACACAACCTTGTTGCTTACAACCTATGAAAATGAACATAAACATATCAAGACAAAACATAAACAAACACTAAACCTATGATCATTACTCACAAGTATTTTATGCCACTTAAAATCAAGATATTTATCTGTGGTGTAGAGAAGATTATAAGCAACAAATAAAGATTAAAACAACATGAAATAAACAGCAACTTACTGCTTTGATTTGCACAATCTTGTTGCTCACAACCTTGCTCCTATGAAAATAAACAACAACACATCAAGACAAAACATAGACAAACCTATCTTACATCAAGATAAAACATAGACAAACCCTAAACATATGATCATTCTCATAAGAATTTGATGCCACTTCAGATCAAGATAGCTATTTGTGGCACAAAGAAGATAAAGTTCATGTGAGAAAATCCACATAACTTATAGAGGTTTTGTCCAAATGAGATGAAATTTTATGATGAGGAGAGACCTATGGTGGAGAACAACATACCTATAAAAATTCGTAAAGAAAGAACTAGAGTGGCAGAAGATATGGCAAAATTGAATTCCGCTAAAAAAAGGGGGAAAATGAAAAGGTAGTGAAATGCAAAAGGAGGGAAAGTAAAAAGTTAAACATATTAAAAAAAGGGAAAAAAATGAAATTCGGTTTTCAAACTTCCATGTGCTGTGACCACAAGGTACATCTGACATGAAAGATATGGAACCTGACATTTCTCTATTTTTTTAAGATATGGGCTCTATTATTTTATTGTTTTAAGAGATTTGGGCAAAGATATGACAAAAAGATCCATGTTACATGGATCTAGAATCCCAGCTCTCTCAGGCCAATCTTTTTTTATTCACTCCTTAAGGGGCAAAATGGAGAGTCCATATTTTCCTAATGGTGCTTGTTGTAACTGTGGTTCCACGGCTGCAATTACCGCTCCACGAGAGCGGCCACTCACCATAGATAGTGTGGCCAACTCCCCCATCTCATCACATCGCTCTAGTCAGCGTTTTGGTAGTAGCCCTCTCCCCAATGCAAATGAATATCTTTACACGGTGCGAGAAGGGAATGTAGTTCTTGATGAGGTAGGACAAGAGATGCGGAGTCGCATAAGGTAACTATGTGGCATAGTGTTCACCTACGACACTATGACCACATTCCCCCACCTATCATAGGAAAAAGAAACCCAGATATGAAATCAAATCAAGAATAAGTTCAAGTCTACGATCTCACGAGAGATTCTATGAAGCATAAGCGGTCCAATATCACCCAAGCGGTGAAAAGAGGGGGAGAAATGCCTTGGTATGTGGACCAAGAGAAAAGGGATGAGGAGGTGAGGAAGCACACCGATATCCCTCGATGGTACACGTAACAAGAGGAAGCAACGGCGAAGCGGATGAAGAGTGTGGGGAGCTCACACCTCGGGAGCAGTGGATGGGACTCATTCGTATTTTGTAAGTATCCATGCTTCTCGTGGTCTCTCCTGTGTATGTAAAGTGTATAGTTGTATGTTTTTATGTGTTATTTGCATGCATGTAGGAGAGGGTGCTTGGACGCTGACCTACTGAGCTGGAGCAGCACTATGCGTTCAAGCATGGCACCTATGCCTTGCTTAAGCAAATTGAGTATGACGACAAGAATGTGAATTGGGTAGCTGTGGTTTCGGTAAGTACTTCATACCTTTTGAACATATGTTATGAGTTTGTAGATCACTTTAGTTTGCAGGGGCTGATTTGTGGGTATTGCATTGTTTTTGGAGAGAGCAATACCTGAGCCCCCCCAGAGAAGACTAGCTCATGGATTGATACCACTTAGTAGCTCACATCTACGAGCTTCTTTTTGCGTAGATATGTAGATGGGGTTGTATAGATCCATTTTGTACCCTTTTTGGGTTGTATAATTTGGGTTGTATAATTTGCTCACTTGTATGGCAACATTTATGTATGCAACAATTTTTGTATAATTTGGGTTGTATAATTTGCTCACTTGTATGGCAACATTTATGTATGCAACAATTTTTGTATAATGTTTGATGGCAATTACTCATATCTTTGTATCAATGAATCTTTGTCTTAAATGTTTAATTGTATCAAATTCTTCATTTGAGGCCAGTTGAAGCAAGGTCTCTATATATTCGACATAATGGTGCATCCAGGTACACATCTGCACTAGATGCACCATTATGCCAAAAAAATTTAAAGCCTACATTCGTCTTTAATAGCGTCAAAAAAGATGTCAAAAAATAGTCGATTTATGCGTCGAAAAAATAATGTAAAAAAGCGTCGGAATATCTGTAATAACTGAACTATTTTTTCAACTAGTTTTTAGACAGATGTAAAGATATTTATTTAGACATTTATTCTGATAGATATATAGACGATATTTCTGACGGTTTATTAGATCGTTGTTTAGACAAGTATACCGACAATTTGATACCGATGGAAGCACTGATGTGCCTATGGACGTTCTTGTATTTTCATTATAATTCATTTTCGTTGGATTAAACGTCAAAATTTAGGCGGCTTATAGTGGTGGGAGTTGTTCCGAAATAGAAGGTTGTGGGTTTGTTATGATGGAGAAAGACAAATAAAATTACAAAAATTTGATAGTAATTAAGATAAGCAAGAAAATAATATGTGTAGAATAACACTTACGGCCTTGCTTCAAATTTGATAAAGTCATATGTTGTCCCAATTTTTGCGAAAGAATCAACAACTTCAAGTGTCAAAAAGCCCGTATAAGTGGTCTTGTAAGCTTGGTAGAACTCGAGAAAAAGATGTCAAAGAAGCCCGAAATGTGGAGAACCTTGATGTTCAAATTGCCCTTAAACCCTTGATTTAATCTTCAAAAACTTTCCCTTGATAAATCCTTTAAAATTTTCATGTTCCTTGTAATCCTTGATGTTCAATTGGTTTGAAGATTTGCACTTCAAATGGACCCACTTATAAGTTTTGATTATGAGGCTGTATTGATTTAATAAGCTTTTAGTAAAGATTTACACTTCAAATGGACCCTCGTGTAAGCTTTGATTATGAGGTTGTATTGATTTAATAAGATTTTGGTAAAGCTAAGGTTTATATGCCTTATAGAAGGTTAGAAATCTTTGGGATGTAGAGCTGTAAAGCTTTTTAAAGCATAAAGCTTTAGAGTGTAAGCTTTTTAAAGCATAAAGCATAAAGCTTTAGAGTGTAAGCTTTGAAGTTTTTTTTTAAAAGGCTTTTAAAGTATAAAGCTTGAAAGCTTTGGTAGGCTTGGAAATAATAAAGCTTTTAAGCTTTAATAAAGAAATCTTAATGGATAGCTAGCCTTAGCTAAGCAAAGCACATCGAAAGTGCAAAATAATGAAGAGAAGGAAAATAAGAGGTCGTTGGCAATGCATGACAAAAGAATACATACTCTATTTTTTTAAAATAAAAAAAGTGACGGAGAGAAAGGTTCACCCATGAGCCGTTAATTTACCAAAATTCCAAACTCTTAAGCTCTTGATAATTTGACAAGAGGAATATGATGTTTAATTCCTACTCGTTGCATCCATAGCCTCTGATTTTAGAGAGGTTGAGGGAGATGAAAGGTTGTTTTAGAGCTTGTGAGTGGTTTTGGAAGGTGGTTTTCTTAAAGGTGGTGAAGAAGAAGCTTTGACCAATGATCAAAGACCCTTTTGCTATTGCCCAAAGGTCCCCAAAAACATGTAAATTAACCTTTCCACTTCACAAGTACTTTTGATAGTGCCTTACAGCCTTTGTCTCTTCTTGTGCAATAATTCCTTGATTTATTAAAGCATTAATATTTTCCAAAAATAAATTACATAGCCTCCTTTGCTCCAAGCACTTGCGTAAAAAATTGCTTTTGAATTTTTCTCCAAAAAATCTTCTCCTTGAGTGGTCCCCAAAGCCTAATACCACACTTGGAGAAGAATTCTATTTCTCAAAAATAAAAATTAGAGCAAACCATAGACTAGGAACAAATTAAAAGCATGAACCTTACGTACACAAAATAAAATAAACAAGAGAACTCGAAAATAATAAAGAGATCACCATCGACACAAGATTAGGTTCAATCTTCCCTAGATGAGTGTGGCCCGCCGTACCACCAATCCATATTTATATGTATTAAAAGCTTGCTTTACAAAGAGAACTCCAAAAATAAGGCTAAAGAAGTTTTGAGTTTTTGAGCGTAAAAGCTCTTCCAAAAATATAGCAATCTATAATTATCAAGTATTGGGCCTACCAAAAACATAAATACTAATTGGTTTGTACAAAGGTTTGAAGCCTTAGTCTTCCAAAAATATAGATGTCAAAATATGTGACCACAATAGGGGTTCACATGTCTTCCAAAATATCTAATTGTGGTCCAACAAATGTTCCACCTGCGACTAACAAAATAGTCCGCTACTCAATCATCGCCCACATCCAAAATAGTATTAATCATTGCACACAGTCGATTAAACACATTAATCTTGACTATATCATACCAATGCACACAGCTGATTAAACACATTAATCTTGACTATATTAACTAGCGTACACGCTGATTGAACACATTAATCGTGGAAGATGATATAAATATAAGGTGTATCCAAAAATATAATATCCCCGTCGGTAAATAATGGGCATCCCCATAGAGGTTATGCCTACACTTTAGAAGAGGTTTTTGAAAGTTTATGAGTAGGTTGCCTTTCCATTGCAAAGTCCCCTCCCTACTACACTCTTTGTAAGGGACTCATCGTTAAGCATCTTTTTCGTAGTGCATCTTACGTGGGGGTACTTAGTCCTTGGGTATGTCCTTCTTACGTGGGGGTACTTAGTCCTCGGGTATGTCCTTCTTACATGGAGGTACTTAGTGCATCTTCCGTGGGGGTACTTAGTCCTCGGGTATGTCCTTCTTACATGGAGGTACTTGGTCCTTGCTATGTAATCTCAAATAGGTTCTTCCCCTTCTTGTTTAGGATGGTAAAATATAGACTTCATCTACCTCCACTTGTGGAAAATCTGACTATGAAGGCAAGTAACATAAGGAAGTTAGCCTTTTTCGTGGAGTTGAGAGATTTAAACCATTATCCACCCTTGCCTTCAAACACAAGCCAAAAGCGCTAACATGTTCACATGCCTCATGGATTTAATTAAACATTTCTAAATATTGTATTATTACCACTTCCCTCAAATTTGGTCATAAGCCTCAAGTACTTACTTAAGATGGTTTGAAAGCTCTTACAACAAAACTGGTGCTATTTGCTTAGCCACCCCCATTCTCACTTCCCTTGCCATCCTCAACATGTCTTCTACGATGGTGATATAGAAGAATAAGGTTACACATGCTCCATTTGATGTAGATTTGGGTCTATATATGCCCCATTTGATGTAGGTTTAGGTCTATATGCCCAATAGGATTAGGTTGTGGTTGAGTTGATGGAGCATGTCCTCCTATTGGTAAAGTGAATTGAATATGCGAACATTGTTGTGCCACGATTGGTTTAACAATTAATGGAATTGATGACATAGTTGGTTGAGATCTCCAACCAAGTGTTTGCACCCCACTAAATTGGTGGTGGTGGTTTGAATGCAAGTGGGTTTCTAAAATTGGTGGTGGTTTGAATGCAAGTGGGTTTCTGAAATTGTCTACACTAAAATTGTCTATACTAAAACTGTCCAATGCGATAGGAGGTTGAAGGGTCGCTTGTGGTTTTCCCACAAGGGGTCGTCAAGGTGAGGGTAGAGGCCTTGAGGCTCACATAAAACAATTCCCTTCATTTCCTTGGGATGGGCTCTTAAGGGGTTATTGGCCCATTTGAATAGCCTTAGTGGCTTGCACATTTTTTGTTGAACATTTGTGAGCATCTAGATTAGGGGGAGCTGATAGTCCCAACTTGGGATCAATCAATTGCATATATTGTTATGTTTGGATCAATGGTTGAGGTGTGTCTGCACTACTCTTGCTAGTGCAAATCTTGAAGTGTTTGCTAAAAATGCACTAGGTTGTCTTCTTCCAAAAGTTAGGCATTTAAATGCTCACTTCATGAAGCTCACTATGCTATTTGTAAAATTAGCCAAAGAGGAGGGAACAATGAGGGTGGACGACTGTAGGACCACAAGGCATGGCACCCAAGTTGGTATTCTTCAATAAACTTCTCGCTAGAGAATATCTTTGCAAATTCCCCCCATTTTCATATTTTCCTCGCTTCTAGAGAATATCTTTGTGGATTTCTACCTCACTGAATACAATGCTCGACGTGGGACTTAATGTTAGGTTGATATGAAGAGTTAGGACTATTGGATGGACTATAATATGGTAGACCATTGTTGCCAACGATTTTCCTAAATTGGAGGTGCATTAAAGTTTTCATTTGAGGAAAACTATCTTTTTGAAGCTTATTAAAGGCAAATGGTTAGGATAAACTATTGTGTAGCTTAAATTTTGGTCACACGAATGAGTTAATTCATGGTGTGAATTATTGTTTTTGATCATACACTTAAATGATTGTACACTTGTCACAAAAGCACAAAGTAAGGGTGCTTCATTAGTAACAATGCCATGTTAAGTGTTTTACATAAAGATGGCATGGGCGCCTTCTTACAAAATTAATGAGAAATGCAAACAGGAGTGGTTTAACACCATTGCCGGAGTCTATAAGTGGATAATGCCAAAACTTAAACTTACACCCTTAACCACACTTTGATTGGTTCTTGCAAGGTGACGCTCTAGTGATAGGCGTATGCTCTTCATCATTGCCCAACCTAGCTAATTGCTTAAGCTTGTTGGGATGACTGGTTGCGATTATTGCTATTCTATGTAAGGGGGCCTTTATATGGATGCACTTGGAAGCCTCCTCTAACAAATCTGACAAAGTGTTGGGCGCCTTTGATTGTAGGTGGTAACACTTAGCACCCACCCAACTTCTTGTGGACCGTGGATGGCAGAGCAAGTGTTTGGGCGCCTAGTGGGTCGATGCGGAGTATACATATGGCATAACGAGAGCTCTAATTAAACACGCTTGCCGTTGAAGGGAAGAAGCGTAAACAAATGCAATCAAGCAATGCCCAGGTGGAAGTCCATTTTTTACCTACATGGAGAGTGTGTGTGTGTGCACTTTGAACCTTGAAAAGCTTTTAATGAGGCATGGCTACAACTTTTTGTGCACTTTAGATGGGAGGAAAGGGACAGGGGCATCTTTGGCCGATATAAATTAGGTTTACTTTTCTTTGTCTTGACTCTCGGATGGCAGCAAATTAGCATTTCTTTTGAGAGCGCGCCAGCCCACAAAGGTAACTCGCAAGCATACACTAACCAAAACACAGCCCAATGCACCGTCTTGTCTCCTACCCCGCGGAGCCTTCTGCTCGGGAACGTCTGCACGACTCAGGCCGGCGCAAGAGGAGAGCTTTCTGATCACCGCCCGATTCGCCTTGTAGTGTAATTTGGCGTTGCTTTCTGCAAAGAGCTCCGCGTGGATTGTTAGAATTAGGGTTTCCAGACAAGGACCCAGCTTTGGGGTTTGCAGAGATAGTTTCTTTATGGAAGGGGCTCTGTGTTGGTGATTAGGGTTAGGGTTTTCAGGAAGGATTCCGGACGATTTCTTAGAGTCAGGATTTGCCTAATCTAGCCTTGTGTTGATCACTCTGCAGGAGATTAGGGTTTGCAATCTTTCTGCTGATGATTAGGGTTTTTCAAAACGAGCCCTTTTGACGATTAGGGTTTGCAGAAACAGAAGGTAATAGCAGTCATTTTTCAATCACCTTTGTCTTTGTTTGTTGTTTGAGCTTGTTGTTGAGGCCATGGAGGGCCAGAGGAAGGCTTCAGAGGATGGGGGGAGCTCTGAGAACGCGGAAGACATAGCTAGAGGTGAACAAAGAGAGAAGCCGGGTGAAAGTGACGAGAAAAGGAAGAGTAGCAGCAGCAGTAGCAGCTATGTAAGGGCTGATAAGATCAATCTGGCTGACCTGGATGCTGCCCTGGAGAGACACTTCAACAAGGGTAAAACCCCCGAGCACGAGAGCCGCAAGAAAGAGGAGTGGGAAATTGACCTGAACAAGCTCGTCCTCAAGAACATCATTGCCAGAGGTACCTTTGGCACCGTGTACAAAGGTGTCTTTGATGGGCAAGATGTTGCAGGTAAGAGTTTCTCATCAACCATTGCCATCTTACTTACAAAATGTAGTGAAAATAGAAAATCATATTGCCAATTTCACCCGTCTATGAGATCAATGTGGCATTGTGCTTGCGTTCATGAAATTGAGCAGCTACAAATCACAAAATGTTGTGGCCCAGACTTGTCCCCGTTTTTCCCAGGATGCAGCCTTATGGAGCTGAATGGTGGACCAAATAATAACAGCAGTCTGAAGTACCCCTCAGGCTGTATATATAACAGCCCCTACCCTTGGGGTGGATTGGAAGTTGGATGGGGGAGACTCCGCATATATCCATGATGGGCAGCCTTGATGGAGTCTTTGCTTGATGGCAGGCAGCCCTGTTCTGTAACCAACCTTACTTTAGTGAACATTTCATGTCTAAACTGTCAAGATGTTTGTAGGAGCCAGACTGCCTAGCATGACTACCGAACTGTTTCCACCTGTCCTGTGAGAGTTCCATATTCCAAATGTTGAGCTGTTTATTGGAGCCAGAGCGTGTTTCATGATTTGAACTTTGCATAAGGTGGTACAGAATGATTCCACAAGACGGGGGGATTTGGATGGGCAAGGTTGCCCGTCCTGCACATGCCCCTTCTCCCCCGTCCCTGTCCGTGCTGGCCCTGCAGGACTGACAGTGCGTGGGGATGACACTGAGCTGTTGGTGGCCATCTGCAGGATTGGCAACATTGCCCATCCTGTAGATGCACCCCCCTCCCTTCTCCCACGCTTCCCACCCACACCCCCTCCTTCCCCCTCTTTTTTCTCATCCGTGCAGGCCCTGGCTGGATGATTCGGTTCCAGCTTCAGCTTTAGCTGTTGGTGGCTGAGTGCCCTTAATCAAGGAGCATTTCTCACTTAGCTGCTCATTGTATGGTGGGCCTGGGATACGACCCCTTTGTTTAATAATTTTATGTTTGAAATGTAGCATCTTTGAAGGAAAAAATCATCCAACACAAGAACTGAAGTAAGTGGTCTTACAGGGATGCCATTTATTTTGCCCAATTGTTGCGTTTTGACTAGCCATCTAACCAGAGTACTACTAAAATTTTATATGGATGGGGATACTTGCAAGTTGGGAACTAGGACTCAGGGTGTGTGCAACTTTACAGATTTATGACCTTGCTGACATATTGGCCAACCCTTTGTTTATCTTCTCCATGCAAAAGCCCCTATGCCCAACGGATGGGGGATAGTCTTAGGATAGCCCCCACACACCTCCTTATTGATAAGGCTTGCGGGGATAGTTTTTGTTTTTGTTTTTTCTTGAAGGGATTTTCTTTCACCATTTTAGTAGCCGCATTTCGGTGGTGCCTCCTGGGAGACTTGATTCTGTAAGGAAAAGGGTGTTGCATTGCACATAGGTTGCATGGTTGACTAAGGTGGCCTTTTCAGTGACTGGAGGGAGCGCAGTGAGCAGCTAAGACAGGTTCTGTTTAGATAGGGCATGTAGGCCTTTTAGAAGAGTGTAGCACTTGTGGTAAGTGGTAGCTGGGGTGGATCTATTGGGACTGGTGAGAAAAAAGATACTCCATGCAGAGAGAGAGAGAGAGAGAGAGAGAGAGAGAGAGAGAGATTCACAAAATCATTTTTCTATGTGTATCAGTCAAACTATTGGATTGGGGAGAAGAAGCAACGATGACCAAGTCTGAAATTGAGGCTGTGAGAGCTTCCTTTAGGCAGGAGGTGGCCGTGTGGCACAAGCTGGACCATCCAAATGTGACCAGGGTGAGACTAAAACTCCTAGGTTATCAAGTTTTCTCTGATTCTTCTGGGACTGAATGTTTTGCTTTTATGACTTGAAGACATCGATTCCTCAGAATATGTGAAGGAAGAAGTCAAAGATACATTCTATAATTATTTGTTTTGTTTTCCTTCTTATTCTGCAGTTTATTGGTGCTTCTATGGGAAATGGTGATCTACAAATACCTTCACATGAGCAGGCAGATGGTTTTGTACACGTCGCATCTAATGTATGCTGCGTGGTAGTCGAATACCTTGCTGGAGGTACACTGAAGAATTTTCTCATCCGGCATATCAGAAGGAAACTCAGTTTTAAAGTTGTGATGCAGTTGGCATTAGATCTTTCTAGGGGGTAAGTTTTATTCAAAACCAGATAGTGATTAAGGGTGTTTTAACGTATTTGGGTGCATATGCCCGTTTTGGATGGGCAGTGCTGTCTGACCATCTTGTTCTTCCTCCACCAACAAGTATAAACACCCTAGGAAACATGAATTGGACAATGGAAGCACTTTGTGCATGTCGTGTGTGTATTGAGTCTTTGTTTGCGATTTGATATGGCCGATGTTGCAGGCTCAGCTACCTTCATTCACAATCAATCATCCACAGAGACGTGAAGTCGGAGAATATGCTCTTGGACAGAAGGATGAACTTGAAGATAGCTGACTTTGGTGTGGCCCGAGTAGAGGCACAGAATCCCAAGGACATGACTGGTGAAACAGGCACCCTTGGTTATATGGCACCTGAGGTGTGTGTCCTCTCTCCCGACCCTGTCATGTATTCTAGCAAAAAAAGAGAACCACTGAGGTGAGGTTATATGGGATGAAAAGCTTACTGTAAAGCCTGTTCCTTACATTCTTACAGGTTTTGGCTGGGAAACCATACAATCGGAAATGTGATGTCTACAGCTTTGGAATCTGCCTATGGGAAACATACTGCTGTGACATGCCATATGCGGATCTCAGCTTTGCAGAAATGACGTCTGCAGTTGTCAAGCAGGTGCTTTATTCATTGCCTAAGTACTCAGTAACCTCCCCTCCAAAAACATTAAGTCCGCGCGCACACACACACGCGCGCGTGCGATGGTGTTATGCATATACACGTGCGCATGCACACATTATATTATATATATATATATATATATATATATATATATATATATATATATATATATATATATGTATGTATGTATGTATGTATGTGTGTGTGTGTACACGTGGATGAGACATGCACACATGCTGAACACACATATATGCATGCATTTGTATATATATGCACCATGTATGTATGTATGTATGTATGTATGTGTGTGTGTTTGTATGTATGCACAGTACTTTGCCTCAGATTGTTGGCAATATGTATGTATGTGTGTGTACACATGGATGAGACATGAACACATGCTGTACACATATATACATGCATTTGTATATATATGCACCATGTATGTATGTATGTATGTGTGTGTGTTTGTATGTATGCACAGTACTTTGCCTCAGATTGTTGGCAATAACATACAACTTAAATGATTTTTTCTGTCAGAATTTGCGACCTGAAATCCCGAGGTGTTGTCCCAGTGCATTGGCTACGGTGATGAAGAGATGTTGGGATGCAAATCCAGATAAAAGACCTACTATGGAAGAGGTGGTCCAGATGCTGGAGGTTATTGATACCAGCAAGGGTGGTGGGATGATTCCACCGGATCAAGCCCAAGGGTGTCTATGTTTCAGGAGGTCCAGAGGCCCATGAAGAATTAGTAGCTCATGTCGGGATTTGGTGCTCTTCAGGGTTGCTTAGTTTGCTATGTACACAGCTCATTGTTATTATTATTTTGTATATTAAATCATAGAGGACGGGGCCGTTTTTTTTTTTGGTCCATTTGCTTGAGATTAGATCTCTTGGATGACGTAATAAATCACCACTCATGCAGTAAATTTTCAGACCGAGTGTGCCCGATAGGAATGGGCATGAGTGCAAGGTCATAATGTTTTCATTTATCTCTGGAAAAAAAGAGATTTGTAAGATTGATACGCTGGAGTGCGTTCAATCAATTGCGATTAAGGTTTTGCATGGCTGCGTTTTAGAATATGAAGATGAGGCAAAATCAAAAATTGTGGGCATTGTGGAAGTGTACTTAAAACTTTTGCTCTCTTGGGTGGGGCTTCTTTTATTTCTAATTTAATTATTTCAATTATGTTTTTTATTGGGAGGGGGAGTGGGGTTAAAAATAAGATGTTTTTGTGTTTTGTGTAGGTCTAGGGGAGTAAGGAGACACCCACAAATAAGCCAAAACCATGTTTTTGTGTTTTGTGTAGGTCTAGGGGAGTAAGGAGACACCCACAAATAAGCCAAAACCATGAATATATTGAAGATTAATTAGTAATACAGTAGAAACTCACCAGGGGTGTAGTTTGCATATACTAGTGTGCAGAGTGTGAATTGCAATAAGAAATGAATACAGTGCAATGGTCAGAAAGAGGGCCCAATTTAAGCTTAAAGGATTCTAATTAATTTGCTTGTTACATTTCGCATGATTATTGTGCTTTTCATTGTCTCATTGCTTTATTTCTCCCAATCTAGGTGCCTTGGATATTGTGTCATGACTTTAGCTCCTTCATGAATAAGGAAGGTTCCAACATTCTAAAGCTTCTCCATTGGTTTTTTCATTAATGTCTAGGATATATCATTTGTATCCAATAGTGGGAATGCCTAAAAGTAGATACTTAGGAGATGGAGATTATCATGCCTAGAGACTTGAGGGTAGGAGCAAATGTATTTAGATATGTATACTTTTTCTGCCTAATCCAAATGAAGGGAATGTAAAGCACGTTGTAGTCTTTAGTACATTTTTTTCTCTCTTTTTTAGAATTTATATTGAGAATATAGTTGCATTAATTAACAATTTATTGTAAAAGCTAATGACTACAAATTTAATAATGTGATAATCAGGGTCTGGACATCTATCAGTCTTTCTACCTTTACATAGTCTGGAGAATATTACGATGTGTGATCGTGCACATTCGGGCTCAAAATGTGATGTTAACATCTCCTCCTTATTAACCCAGTTTTGTCTTTGAAATTGTTAACTTGTAGGCATTAAAATATCTAGTATAAAGGGGATTCTTGGTATTCTGCATCTCCTCATCATCATGTTCTTCATCCAGGTAAGTTACATGTTTATCGAAGAACTCATACTATACTCAAGAGAGTTGGCCTTGTAAATATGTGTACACCCTTACATAGAAAATGATGCCTTTTGGTTTGTATTATTTGTTTAATTTTTTCGATAATGATCTGAGTTTTTTGTGCAGAAGCCCAACTGTGTCCTTTCATCCACTTAATGCTATTTCAACCACCATAAGAGGAGTTTTGTGATATATTATTATTCCTTTCATAGGACAAAATAATTATCCTCTTCATGAGGTTTTTGTAAACCAAGCTTGAATTTAAGCACTAGAATATACAGAGGCAATATATGAATGAGATTTGGTGATTCTAGAGTCAGGGTCCCATCAATGCACATCCTGCAAAGCATAGGGTGTGGGACCTTGTTCACTAGGGCTTGAAAATGATAGGAATTGAGAGTCTCCAATAAAAAATACATATAGTGTTAGTGCCTTGTTGTGCAAGTTGAAAGTTTCTAATATGAGTATCTAACTTTTCTTGGTGATCCTTTTGTGATGGTGGGTACTGGTGGCCCCCTATCTTCTAACTAGGAAATCTTGCCTTCTAGTTTCTTCATATCATCATTTTTTGCATCTCTTAGCTTTAGCATCATCAAATCTCTGTTCTTGTAAGCCACTCCATGCTTCAAGGCATTTTCTGTTGCTTCTCTCAATTGATCAGCTAGCTTTCTTGCTTGTTTGATAGCCTCTTGTACTTGAGCTTCAAGGTGCTACTTCTCTATTCTTGCATGTATCCAAACCTCTTCTAGGATCCTTTGCATACTTATGTTTTCTCTTTAAGTTGCTTAGCTTCCTTTATTCTTACATCTAGTTCCAAGGTAAGAGATGCATTTGTAGCTAAGCTATGTGAGAGGGGGCTTGCGAGATCCCAAAAAGGATCACCTAAGAAAATTCGAGAAATTTTTCTTGGGTGCTTACATGGAATTTTCAAATCAGCAAGGTCAGCCTAGAATGTAGGTTGACAACCTCTCATAAAACCACAAAACATAGTCACATGTTCATAACTTTATAGAATATCCTAGCTTTAATGGCATGCATTCTCTCCTACAAATTCATACTCAATAGCAGTTTCAATATAGCACTGTATTAAAAATGGATGTGAAAAATTCAAAGATGAGATGGAAACCCACCATTTCATGAAGTTCCGTTAATATATCTACTTTTCTTTGAACCTTTGAATTCTTCTTGCTTGTGCCATCACTAACATTCCATCATCACTTACACATGTCTCTACTAAAATATACACTTCATATTCAACTCCCTAAAGAGTATAGAGGAGTGCCTAATAATATATAAGGTAGAAAGAGGCTTCATGATGGTGAGATGAGGGCACTCATGCGTATAGGCTCAAAATACATATGTTTTTGGTGTGACAATTCTTTTTACCCGATTTAATAGCATTATGAAATCTTATTCTCAATTTAATAACCTTACAACCACATTATAGTGGGTTTGTGATGGTGTAAATGGATTCTTTGAGTAGCATTGCCATAGATTAAGTGAAGAGGCAACATTTTACAAAAATCAGAATTCTTGCCTAATCACTAATCACAATTCCTTACTTAAAAGATACCAAGAAAGTTAGGTTGAACAATTATTCACATTAGAGAAAAAAGTGAGGAAAGTAACTACAAAGAAAAGTTAGCTATGTGGTGCAAGATGAAGTAGAGAGAGTTGTTAGTGCAAGTAGAGATGCAAGAGGGCATTTTGATATATTTTTAATAATTTTAGCAGATGTGAAAAACCAGTTATGTTTTTCACGGGAATGAATATGCATAAATATTCACGTTGAAAATTTTGTGGACCAAAAGCCATGGAAAGTTTTGAGTACATTCAGGGGTGTGCTAATGGTCTAATTTAAACATATGTCCCTTCATATGATAAGATTAAGTTGGCATGAAAACTAGATTAGTTTTTGATGGCCCTATTTCTTGATACACATTTTGCAGATAGGATTTTGTGGCTACTAGAGATTTGCAAGAGAGATCCTTAGGCAAGTTTAGACTTTTTAAAATTGAGTTTTTACAGTTTGTGCGTGTAGGACCAGTATGGACTATACTTGAACACACAAAAAAACATGATAGATTGAGGGGTTATAGCCTAGTTTGGTATGTTAAGACATTGGTGAGATTTTACAAGTGGGGGTGTGATACTCACAATAAAACTTCATGCACTCATCACAAGGGTAATTGTACCAAGGTGAAAGACTATACTAGAAACGGCAAGCTAGTGAATATTTCATCCAATGCAACTGAGTGTGATTGGCCATAGCACGCGAGATTAGAAGCCAAAGGAGGATGTGGGGTTATGGCATGTCACTAGAAACCTACGTTTGTGCTCAAAGGATGTCGTGGAGAGCGAGTTTGAGGGGTTTGACATGACTTATCCTCCTGATTAGTAGGGGAGACACGTGCAAAAAGGGGCTAAAGCCCAATCCCTAGTTGGAAGCTCTCAAGCGGAGGAATAGAGTAAACTTGCTAATTAACTTTTCTTTTTTTGTCTTCACCTTGCTAGATTTTGGAGTCGTATCGCCCTCCAAAGGTTGGTATCCGAGCCAGAGTGTACACGGACTACGGCACACGAGAACAAGCTCAGTTGTGCAAGGCATAGTTGGTCCACACAACAAGCTTGGCCACTTTGCGTCCGTTAGATGCAAAAGGCCCACACGACGTGCACAAGAGCTAGATCGCTTATCCCGATTAGCAGGTGAGCCACGTTTGGTATCTGAGCAAGATTGTACGGACTACGGCACACATGAGAACAAGCTCAGCTACTCAAAGCATAGTTGGTCCACAACAGCTTGGCCACTTTGCGTCCGTCAGACACACAAGGCCCACATGACGTGCACAACAGCTGGATCGCTTATCCCGATTATAGTAGGTGAGCCATGTTTGTGGAAAGGGGCTAAAGCCCTGTCCCTAATTGGAAGCTCTCAAGGGGAGGAATGAAGTAAACTTGCTAATGAACTTTCTTCACCTCGTCGCATCACCTGCCAAAAGCGATGTTACATTTGATATCCGAGCCAGACTGCACGGATTGCGACAGCACATATAGGACAACAAGCTCAGCCGCACAAGGCATAGTTGGTCCACATCAAGCTTGGCCAGTTTGCGTTCGTCGGACACGTAAAGGCTCACACAGCCCACCAGGCCCACAAGGCCCACATGATCGCTTATCCTGATTAGTAGTAGGTGAGCCACGTTTGCGAAAAGGGGCTAAAGCCCATCCCTAATTAGAAGCTCTTAAGGGGAGAAATGAAGTAAACTTGCTAATGAACTTTCTTCAGCTCGTCGCATCACCTTCCAAAAGCGATGTTACATTTGATATCCGAGCCGCCAGACTGCAACGGATTGCGGGTAGCACATAGGACAACAAGCTCAGTCGCACAAGGCATAGTTGTTCCACATCAGGCTTAGCCAGTTTGCGTTTGTCGGATGCGTAAAGGCCCACACGGCCCACCCCACGGTAGGTCCACATCAGGCTTGGCCAGTTTGCATTTGTCGGATGCGTAAAGGCTCACACAGCCCACCAGGCCCACAAGGCCCACATGATCGCTTATCCCGATTAGTAGTAGGTGAGCCACGTTTGCGAAAAGGGGCTAAAGCCCATCCCTAATTAGAAGCTCTTAAGGGGAGAAATGAAGTAAACTTGCTAATGAACTTTCTTCTCCTCGTCGCATCACCTTCCAAAAGCGATGTTACATTTGATATCCGAGCCGCCAGACTGCAACGGATTGCGGGTAGCACATAGGACAACAAGCTCAGTCGCACAAGGCATAGTTGTTCCACATCAGGCTTGGCCAGTTTGCGTTTGTCGGATGCGTAAAGGCCCACACGGCCCACCCCACGGTAGGTCCACATCAGGCTTGGCCAGTTTGCGTTTGTCGGATGCGTAAAGGCTCACATAGCCCACCAGGCCCACAAGGCCCACATGATCGCTTATCCCGATTAGTAGTAGGTGAGCCACGTTTGCGAAAAGGGGCTAAAGCCCATCCCTAATTAGAAGCTCTTAAGGGGAGAAATGAAGTAAACTTGCTAATGAACTTTCTTCACCTCGTCGCATCACCTTCCAAAAGCGATGTTACATTTGATATCCGAGCCGCCAGACTGCAACGGATTGCGGGTAGCACAGAGGACAACAAGCTCAGTCGCACAAGGCATAGTTGGTCCACATCAGGCTTGGCCAGTTTGCGTTTGTCGAATGCGTAAAGGCCCACATGCCCACCCCACGGTAGGTCAGCAGTTGTAAAGACCCAATGGTGCACACACGCTCCCGCCAGCTCGCCCACGCACTCCACTATGGGGAAAGAGGAGGAGAACCACAACTCATTCTGAGAATGACATGGTCACAATTTTCCCTTTATACCCTAAGCTATAGTCTTAAACGTGTGCATGTGGGATAAATCGCAAGATATGCAACTTCTTACTTTATTTGCAGTTTCTATGCTTTGGAAGCTTGAATTGGTGCAAAAAATGTTTGGGAGCATGCATATGTGATGTATGGGATATTAATATGCATGTTTTATATCTGGTTATACTCTGCAATTTTTGATTTTGCTCAAAATCTTTGAAGAAATTCGAGGCTATGCATTGAAAACTCCTTGAAATACACCTATGTGATGCATTGAAACCTTATGCTAAATGTATATTTGATGTATGGAGGGGTTTGATACTCTCCAATGCTTCATTTCCTTACTATGTGTGATGTTAAGCTTTTGTATTAGTGCCTTAAAAAAAAAAAGAAATCTAAAAAAATAAAGAGAAAAAAAGAGAGTTATAGATAACAAGGAAAATCAAAACCAAAATCAAGGGCAAGAGCCCAATGCATCTTCGAAGAGTGTAAATGATTGCATGAATATGCTAGAAGATACTTTAGCTCGCTCAATGCAACAGATGCATACTTTACTAGCGGCTAAGGCTAGAAATAGTCCAAAGACTATTTCATCTGATGTAAAATGACCAAGGCCAAGTGAACCCAAGATTATGCTAGGTGGACCATTCGCTAGCTGAATGAAATGGCAACTTAAAGAGCTTAAGCCTCCCAAATACTTAGGTGTGTTAACAACTCGTGCAATGTCAAGTAGTGGTTGACCAAGTGGGAGTAATGCTTTAAAATATGTGGTTTTGTAGATGATGATACCAAGATTTAGCAAGCCATGTATAACCTCCTTGATGTGGCACATCGATGGTGGAGAAAAATCATATCTGACAAAGCTGAACCCACAACCTAGGAAGAGTTTAAAGTTACTTTTACAAACAGTTTTGTACGTTCGAGATGAGAGCGTAGTCATGCACTCGATGCATGGTTTTTCTTGATGCAAAAGCACATGTCAGTTCAAGAGTATGCTAACATGTATTACCATTTCTAAACCCTCATGCTCTTTGGTAGTATAATTAGTTTTAGCCTCATTCAATTGATGGCTTACGAAACTAATAGGGTATTCCAATTTATAATCCCTTGGTTGGACTAGGACACATCTAATTGCAAAGTTAGAAGCATTAATATGCACATGGAAGATAACATCCCAGTTTGGCACTTGTAGCATGGGAGCGCTGGCCAAAGCTTGCTTCAACATGTCATAGGCTTGTTGGCATTCTTCTGTCCATTCAAATATAATAAAAAGCTTGTACAAAGTCTAACTATCTCAGCATAGAATAATACAAACCGTTAGTAGCTAACATGACCCATAAATCTTTGTACTCCCTTGTAGTTTGTGGGTGGTGGTAAGTCCAAAATGACTTTGTAGAAGTACCATTTTTGGACACTATATGTCCTAAGATCACTCCATGCTTGACCCAAAATTGGCATTTAGAAGGGTTCAATGATATGTGATAAAGCCTACACCTTTCAACGATATTTCTTAGGCATGCTAGATGTGCTTTCCAGGATGAATGAACACATAAGTCATCTAAGAAAGCTTCAACAAACTCTCTTAAAGGCAGTGTTCATTAGCCTTTGGAACGTGGCTGTTGCATTGGTTAGGCCAAATGGCATGACATGATAAGCATACACCCCACCTTCCGTAAGAAATGTTGCTTTAGCTTGGTCCTTAGGTGCAATGGAAATTTGATTATAGCTTGATTATCCATCTAAAAAGCTATAAGCTTCCTTGGCTGTGCAACTCACTCTAGCACATGTTAAGAATAAGGCAAGGGGTAGTGATCCTTGCGGCTGGCAGTATTCACACTCTTGAGATCCACACACACCCTAACTTTTCCATTTTTCTTAGGCACAACCACAATAGGTGAAACCCACTTTTGAGTGTTTGATCTCATAAATGAATCGGTATTCAATAAGTTTGTCAATTTCTTCCTTCACAATTTTGGCATATTTAGGATTCATTGGATAGGGTCGTTATTGGGCTAGTCTCACATTTAGTACCATTGGTATGGTGTGTATAGTAGGCACTCCCTTCATGTCATGATAAGTTCATGCAAAGTAGTCCCTGCAATCCTTGAGGAGAGCTATAAATTCAGCCTCCTTTGCCTTTTTAATCCTTGGCTATGTAGACAAGCTTAGGATCTTCTCCTATTTAGCCAAGTCTACTTCCTTGACCTCTGCAGGTCCATCATAGATTCCTCCACTCTCACTTGTGGGGTTATGTTTGGCATTATTAAACACTAACTTGCGTTCCCCTATGGTGTATGACTTGTAATGCTCAGGTGTTGGGCACAAACTAGGCCGATGTTCCTTTCTTCAACAACTGTAGCCTTAGCCTCTCATTCCTTCTATGCGAGTTCACAATTTTGTTTCCTCCTGGTTGAGCAACTCTATTTTGGTTCATAAGAGACTTTCACCTTAGCTATATTAGTTGGGGGTTGTCTACAATACTTGACATTTTGTAACTCCTCTCCCGAATCATCTATGCTTTCTTGCAGCTTTCTATGATGATTCGCTCCATAGCACTTATGTCTCCGCCATCTTCGGAGATGCTCCTTGGTGTTTTGAAGAGCTTCATCCCTTTCTTCAAATTGGGAATCCGTATCAGTTTTGGAGCTACTCCCTACAGTTTCTTTTGATGTTGTTATTAGTGTTAGAAATTATTATGTTATTATAGAATAGTACTTTCCCTTTATGTACGTACTCTTATCTTTTAGTTATACGGTTAGAAATTATTATGTTATTATAGAATAGTACTTTCCCTTTATGTACGTACTCTTATCTTTTAGTTATACGGTTGTAGAGAAGAGAAGAAGATAGATTAAAATTCATCCATCCATCTCTCTCTTATGTCTTGCACTTTCTCGTGTGTGTGTGTGCTTTGCAAGGAACTCAAGCTCTCCCTCTCCCTAGATTCTCTTTATGTCCTATATCTTATTGTTTGAAGAATCACGTTCTACCACTAGGCTTTCGTCTTCTTTTTGGTATTTGAAGTCCTATACATGTTCTTTTCTTCTCTTTTAGCTACCTTCAACCATCTCTTTATCACATTGTTCTTTTTGGCTCTTTTAGTTTCCCTTAAAGCCTTGTTTAGTCACTTTGACCCTTTAGTCTCCCTGGGTGAAAGCATGTATACGTGGCTTGGAAATGAATGTCAAGGACATCAATTTTTGGCGCTTAAAAGTTGGCTTTGAAAAGTACTAAAAAGTTAAATTTTACAAATTCAAGCTGTTGGACACACTAGTAATTGCATGGCAATTCGGCAAAAGGTTAGTTGCCACACATGAATGCAACTTGCTAAAAATAGACCTAGCGTGGTCCTAATTTCTCACTCTCTCTCTTTAGCAACAATTAGTCTGACACACATGAATGCAACTTATTGTGGAACTTAAAAGTAGGCTTTGAAAAGTACTAAAAAGGTTCAAATTTAACAAATTCACACTATTGGTCATGCTAGTAATTGCATGGCAATTTGGCAAAGGTTACTTGCCACACATGAATGCAACTTGTCGAAAATAGACTTAGCATGGCCTTGCTCTCTCACTCTCTCTCTTTAGCAACAGTTAGTCTAACACATATGAATGCAACTTACTGAAAGTAGACCTGTCTCTCTCTCTTTGTTTCTGTGAGCGAGCTATGCTACAGGTCTCTCTTCCCACACATGAATGAAGGTCTCTCTCTCTTTCTTTCTGTGAGCGAGCTATGCTACAGGTCTCTCTTGGCACCTCTCTCTCTCTCTCTCTCTCTCTCTCTCTCTCTCTCTCTCTCTCTTTCTTTCTGTAAGTAAGCTATGCTACAGGTCTAGACTCTTTCCACATGAATGAAGGTCTCTCTTCCTACAGTCTCTAAAGCTTTTCATCTCTTGCTACAAGTCTCTCTTCCCACATGAATAAAGGTCTCTCTTTCTACAGTCTCTAGAGCTTTTCATCTCTCGTCATAGATCTTCTTTGCACGTCATTTGGAACATTTGATTACAAGTATATGATTCAATAGTACTTTATCATTGCTAGAAGCATCATAATGAAGGTATGAAACTTTATACTGCTTACTCTGAGAAGTAGCATAAGCAACACACATGTCTTTAGCACTACTAAAAAGCACTTCATTACTGCTAGAAAGTACTAAAAATGGTCTTCATGCTGTAGGAAAAGTACTGCTGAAAAATAAAATACTACTGAAGAGTACTGCAACACTACTGAAGTCCTTGAAAGTAGGTGCAAATTAAAGCAATGGCTAGCAGCTCGATTGAATAGGTACTTTATCATTGCTAGAAGCATCATCATATAGGTATGAAACTTTATACTTGCTTACTCTGAGAAGTAGCATAATCACCACACGATAAATCTTTAGGATTACTGAAAAACACTTCATCACTTGCTAGAAAGTACTGAAAAATGGTCTTTATGCTGCAAGAAAAGTACTACTGTGAAAAGTACAACACTATTGAAAAGTATAACACTATTGAAGTCCTTGAAAGTACTACAACAATGGTGCAAATTGAAGAAATGGCTAACATCTCAATATCCTTGAATATAGAAGCTGAAATTGAAGCTAATATGAATAGTAGGAAATCACTAAGAGAATACTGGGCTCTTCAAAATGAAAAGCAACGAGCGAGAATGATGAACATGGTGATTGAAAGCAATACTATGGTGATAGATGAACGAAAGAAACAGAAGATATGCCGATCTATGGTACAACACTTTGATAAATTAACAATGGAGATGGATGCAAGTACTAGAAAGGAAATCTTTCAGCAACTTCTTCGACATCCTTGTTTTAAGAGCATGCATCTAGCCAAAAATCAAAGAAATTGGAATCAGCTATTCTAAGAAATGTCTGCAATACTTTAAATCATGTTAAGGTACCAAGATCTTTAGATGAGCTTTTCATGAGGAAATCAGCTCTCTTAATGTTGGGGAATGGTGAAAGCAGGGAGAAAATTACTGACAGGAGCTTTCCACAAGCTGCCAAGCTTATGGGGATCCACAAAAGAAATTTATATTCAACCAAGCATTAGTTAACAGTGGCAAATGAAGCTGATGGATCATTGCTTGTATCCACGTCACTGACATGAGACAAGGGGAAAACCCACATCACTCAAGATATCAAAGACATAGCATTTCAATTCTGGATGGATGAGACAAGGGTGTCCCCCAACAAGAAAGATGTTTGAAATACTAGCTAGATGTTCATATGTGAAACATCCAATCCATGTTCTTGAGGAGCGTCAAGCGAGTCATGGGTAATTTAAAAGCTTATTTAAATTATTCTACATATTGGTTGGTATATCTAACACATTATAACTTAACTCCAAATTGAACTTAATTTAAGGGAAAGTACCTAGATATTCAAATTTCACAACATTGTTTCAAGTCTTTGAAACCCTTCTTTGTCTGGAAACTGAGGGATCGCGACACCTTGCTGTATTGCGCATGTACATATGATTTTTCTGAATGAGGCAGTAAATCAAATACAAACTCATAAATTTACAATCCATGCGCTTTTTTGCACTTGCAAGTACATTGTATACCTTTAATCTGATGGAAATGCCAACAATGACTGCCTTGCATCAAAAAATACAAGTAAGAGTATCACAACTCTTTGGGACTCTATACTTTGCTGCCCAATGCCTCCAGGAAGTAGCTTCCATAGGTATAAATGCATAATGGGAACATGTGATGTATGTGGTGTAAGGAAAATGTAGATATGTTCAAGAGAAGTTGATGAGCAGAGTATGCAGGTATCTGTTAAGGTCTTTGAAAATATAGTGGGTACTACTAGATCGAAAAATGAAGGCAGGAGGAAGAACTCTATCAAAGACATTGGCCATAAGAAAATGATACCTAGAGATCTTTTGGAGGTGTACCAAGACCACTTGGGAAAGTTCATCATTCTTTTGCAGGTGTACTAAGACCACTTGGGAAAGTTCATCATTCATAATTTCATGTTCAGGTGGCAAGCCCAGCAGTTAAAGGACTACATCTCTCAGTTTCCAGATGAAGTAGTTGTCTCTGTATAGTAGACTTCATGGAGAACTACTCCTTCAAGGAGTAGAACAAAATTCAATTAATACATTGGTTCACTAAGCAGGTCACTATTTTTGTGCAGATTAGGTATTTTCACATTGCATCAGGTGTAATAAAGAAGACCATGCATTTCTTTATCTCATATGATAAACAACATGACAGCTTATTTGTGCATCATTGTTTCCTCTTACATGCTCAGTGGTTGAAAGATCAAGGGATGACATTTAAGAAACATTAGATGTGGTCAGATGCTTCACAGAAAGCAAAGCGACCGTTTTACTTTATTGTTAGATATTGGCATCTCACAGGTATGGAGATGGCTTGGAATTTCTTTTGTTCCTCGGGACATGGGAACGGGGAACATGATGGGGCTCGGGCAGTTATTAAAAGGGCTCTAACTCATGAGCAGTTGAAGATAAACAACGTGCCCTTGACTTGTGCAGCTGAAGCTGTTGCTTTTCTAAGGATGCATCTTAGTAGTGGAGAAAATGCTATTTACAAGCAGAAGAGGGAAGTGAGCAGGGTCTTTTGGGAAGTTAAGCAAGGTGATATTCAGAGAAGCCTTCAATGGGATTGCAAGACATTGAAGGGTTCAAGGAGCGATGCATTGTGTGAATGGATATTTTGAGACTAACACTTGTACATTACGCACACAAAAAGGCTATCATGCTTTTGTTTTCCTTGTAGGCATGGGCAATGGAGAATATGTAAGTGTTAACAATCCAAAAATGAGATTGATCATGGTGATAGACATAGATTAAGCAACATAATTAAGGTGGATTAAACCACACTAAGAACTCCATAAGAGAGAGAGAGAGAGAGAGAGAGAGAGAGAGAGAGAGATTGCACACTCAACACAAGTTCTATTGCTCTCTTGCATTCACAATGAACCATACAATGATATAGGCTTTCTAGCCTTATCCCACTTTCTAGCAACTCCTTTTCCACTCTTTTGGTCAACACACACACCATTCAATATTACATGCGGCATTCTTATCTTGCCACAATATCTTGCACCTCTAGGGTGCTTTCCCACATACACACAACACCGTGATTACATCTCTCAACACCCCCTCTTAATCGAGGTGTTCCATAACTCACCCATCACCCATATCATCACCCATCACCCATATCAATGTAGCATTGCACAACCGCAATCGCTACCACTCTCAACAGTAAAGAACATGTCACATGTGGAGATGCGAAAATAACACACTTTGGAGCCAGTTGGTGATAATGATTCCTAGCAAGATGGCTTTTCAGATGATGATGATGAGTTCCATAGCGCCACTTATGCAGGCCATTATGACACCTTAAGAGATGCTCTTTCAGTGGGAGAGAATTTTTCTATCCCTTCTAAAGAATGTTACAAAGAGGCTGTTGACTTCTACATTCTCAAGTGTGTAGCAACCAAGGTGCTGACAACTAAGGACCAAAATGATGCATGGGGTAACAAGATTTAGAAAAATACTTATATGGTCAAGGGCCTTTGGTATAAAAGCCTAAGAGCACACTTGTATGAGCTGTGGGATAACAAGCCAATAGTTTTCATATATTCCCATTTGATTAGGGCTGTAAAGTTCCAAATGGAACCTATTTTAGATGTTCTAGGAAAGGTGTTTCAACTTTCCTCTGAAATCCATGAGGCAATATACAATAACATGCCCTTTGAATTATAATTCAAATATATCATGTAATTTTTGGTTTTCTATACCTGCATGATCATGATTTTGAGTTTTAAAACATGTAGTTTATGATGATGCTTCTTAAGAATACCATTTTTTGGTGGTAGTACACTTTTGAGTGGTTGGAAAGTGGTTTACTGCCATTGAAACGTGGTGTAATACCATTGACAACAAGTGCTGATACACCTCAAAAAAAAGTACTAGTAAGAAGATGCTTCCAAGTTAAAACCATGCAGTGAATGATGATGCTTGTTAAGTATACCACTTTTCAATGGTAGTTTACTACTTTTCACTAGTAGAAAAGTGGTATACTACCTCTAAAACAAGTGCTAGTAAGAAGATGTTTCCAAGTTAAAACCATGCAGTGAATGATGATGCTGCTTAAGTATACCACTTTCAATGGTAGTTTACAACTTTTCAGTAGTAGAAAAGTGGTATACTACCTCTAAAACAAGTGCTAGTAAGAAGATGCTTCTATGTCAAAAACCATATAGTGTATGATGATGCATAGAGAGATTACATGTGGTGTATAATGAAGCATAGACTGAAACTTAGAGGTTACCCCAATCACATATAGATTTCAGTGGTACGCCAAAAGATTACATATTGAATACAGAGTGCAAAAAAAATCTTCTTTAATATCAAATAAGTATACATTGTCACTCATCTTTCTCTTTCATCTCCAACTTCTGTGTAGAAATCAAAAACTAATCTTGAAAGATTGTCCTTGGGATTGTTGATAGGAAATTTTCTAGTATAACTGAGGGAATCATGATCTACTGCCCATCTACACAGCCATGGCAATAGTGTTTTTGTAAGATAATGTGGGTCTTGTTCCTTATCATGTGGATCAAAGGTAGGTGGACATATACAATTGTCCCACTGATTTGGCAGATTTTTGTAGCGGCAATCATCTACCAACAATGTCCTTGATTGTACTTTCCAATACAATGGTTGGGTACCACTTTTTAGTGGTTAGGCACCACTTTTCAATGGCACTACTTGTCAGTGGTTGTGCACTACTTTTCAGTGTGGTTGGAAACCACTTTTCAGTGGTGTAATACCACTACTTCAATTAGTGTTGTGGCACCACTTTGTAGTGGTGTAATTTATCACTTTTCAATCCTTGCACACTACTTTTCAAATGTGAAATACCATAAAAAAGTGGTAGTGGAAAAGCACTAAAAAGTGATCTAAGCTCATTGTACATTACTTTTAAGTGCTACTAAGCTAGTATAAAAAACTACATACCTGCAATTCAGCTACCTTGTTTCCTAGCACTTCATGATTTGTAACTTTATCATTGAATCCCATGTCTCTTAGTGCCTCCTTGCTGACTGATATGATGGCCTTGAGCTTAAGAATCTCGTCCTCGTTTTTGGAACCAACCTGGTCTTATGTAGCTACAACTCTTCCATATCCTTCTTCAACCTTTCCAGTATCTTGCTGGCCCCCCGCAACACCCCAGACTACTCATCTCTCCTTGTTTTTGATTATTCTAATGTAATTTTTACCTCATCAAGACATTGTCACCTCCCTTTCAACTTTGCAACTCCAATATTTATCATATTATTCACAACAGTCTGCACTTGAGGCAGGTACCGTTGCGCAGGATGTAGACATTCCAAAAGTTGACATAGAGCCAAATTTCCTCTCAAGGCTAGGTCCTCTTCACTTGTAGAAAATGTAGGCTTTTCATCACCTTCACTCATAGATTTAGTTTCTCCGTGTTCGACATTCATTCTTCAAGGTTGACTTTAGGTGCAAAGCATGGTCCGTTAACCTCAATTTCTCCATCTTTCTTTTTAACTTATTTTGCTAGCGTATTGTTTTGATGACACTCTGAGCGAACATAGCCCATGCCACTAAGTTATTAGAATTTGCACTAATTTTTCACTTTTGCCATGTGAATCCGCATGTAAAATGTACACCAAGTTCACTATTTGGAGGAGCTCCCTGATACAATTTGTGATACAAAAGCACACATTCTTCATATTATTCTACCCTCAACCCTTTTAGGTGTTGTTTCACATTCTGGTACCGCTTTAGAAGCCATACAGACAACCACTCCTTATCGGTAAAATCATCATCAAATGAGGAGCTTTGGGTCTTTCCCTACTAAGCTCAGCCCATATTCTAGATTAAAATCTTCCTGCGTTATACAAAACTTTGTTTGCTTGGGAAAAGACACTCTCAGTACAATCCACCTAACTGTAAAATTAAATATGCATGTTTACAAATCAACCAAATTTGATAAATAAAGCCGCTAACACAAAAACCAATAAGAATCTTGACCTATTTTGATAGACGAGTCTGGTTTTGTGCTCTTTCCATTGGTAGGTGTACCCTTTGAATCCTTTCCTTTTGTAGGAGTCCTATTCATCCTAAAGAAAAAGAAACACAGAATTAAAATATCTATATGCATAATTAAACATGCATTCATATAAGCACTTGTACAAAATAACACACCCCCGATAGCTCATTGAATCTCCACATAGCACAGTAATGTAGTTAAAGAGAAGACTATTATGCACAAATGGAAACAAAGATAGAACACTGATGTACCTGTTCTAAGCGCATAAATGGAAACTAATGCTGTTGAAGAGAAAAGTGATGCATACAGGGCACAACAAAAGGACACTAATTCTTGCAAAATGGCAAGATACAGAGAGAAAGAACACGGAATGGAGAGAGAGAGAGAGAGAGAGAGAGAGAGAGAGAGAGAGAGAGAGAGAGAGAGAGAGAGAGATTGCACACTCAACACAAGTTCTATTGCTCTCTTGCATTCACAATGAACCATACAATGATATAGGCTTTCTAGCCTTATCCCACTTTCTAGCAACTCCTTTTCCACTCTTTTGGTCAACACACACACCATTCAATATTACATGCGGCATTCTTATCTTGCCACAATATCTTGCACCTCTAGGGTGCTTTCCCACATACACACAACACCGTGATTACATCTCTCAACACCCCCTCTTAATCGAGGTGTTCCATAACTCACCCATCACCCATATCATCACCCATCACCCATATCAATGTAGCATTGCACAACCGCAATCGCTACCACTCTCAACAGTAAAGAACATGTCACATGTGGAGATGCGAAAATAACACACTTTGGAGCCAGTTGGTGATAATGATTCCTAGCAAGATGGCTTTTCAGATGATGATGATGAGTTCCATAGCGCCACTTATGCAGGCCATTATGACACCTTAAGAGATGCTCTTTCAGTGGGAGAGAATTTTTCTATCCCTTCTAAAGAATGTTACAAAGAGGCTGTTGACTTCTACATTCTCAAGTGTGTAGCAACCAAGGTGCTGACAACTAAGGACCAAAATGATGCATGGGGTAACAAGATTTAGAAAAATACTTATATGGTCAAGGGCCTTTGGTATAAAAGCCTAAGAGCACACTTGTATGAGCTGTGGGATAACAAGCCAATAGTTTTCATATATTCCCATTTGATTAGGGCTGTAAAGTTCCAAATGGAACCTATTTTAGATGTTCTAGGAAAGGTGTTTCAACTTTCCTCTGAAATCCATGAGGCAATATACAATAACATGCCCTTTGAATTATAATTCAAATATATCATGTAATTTTTGGTTTTCTATACCTGCATGATCATGATTTTGAGTTTTAAAACATGTAGTTTATGATGATGCTTCTTAAGAATACCATTTTTTGGTGGTAGTACACTTTTGAGTGGTTGGAAAGTGGTTTACTGCCATTGAAACGTGGTGTAATACCATTGACAACAAGTGCTGATACACCTCAAAAAAAAGTACTAGTAAGAAGATGCTTCCAAGTTAAAACCATGCAGTGAATGATGATGCTTGTTAAGTATACCACTTTTCAATGGTAGTTTACTACTTTTCACTAGTAGAAAAGTGGTATACTACCTCTAAAACAAGTGCTAGTAAGAAGATGTTTCCAAGTTAAAACCATGCAGTGAATGATGATGCTGCTTAAGTATACCACTTTCAATGGTAGTTTACAACTTTTCAGTAGTAGAAAAGTGGTATACTACCTCTAAAACAAGTGCTAGTAAGAAGATGCTTCTATGTCAAAAACCATATAGTGTATGATGATGCATAGAGAGATTACATGTGGTGTATAATGAAGCATAGACTGAAACTTAGAGGTTACCCCAATCACATATAGATTTCAGTGGTACGCCAAAAGATTACATATTGAATACAGAGTGCAAAAAAAATCTTCTTTAATATCAAATAAGTATACATTGTCACTCATCTTTCTCTTTCATCTCCAACTTCTGTGTAGAAATCAAAAACTAATCTTGAAAGATTGTCCTTGGGATTGTTGATAGGAAATTTTCTAGTATAACTGAGGGAATCATGATCTACTGCCCATCTACACAGCCATGGCAATAGTGTTTTTGTAAGATAATGTGGGTCTTGTTCCTTATCATGTGGATCAAAGGTAGGTGGACATATACAATTGTCCCACTGATTTGGCAGATTTTTGTAGCGGCAATCATCTACCAACAATGTCCTTGATTGTACTTTCCAATACAATGGTTGGGTACCACTTTTTAGTGGTTAGGCACCACTTTTCAATGGCACTACTTGTCAGTGGTTGTGCACTACTTTTCAGTGTGGTTGGAAACCACTTTTCAGTGGTGTAATACCACTACTTCAATTAGTGTTGTGGCACCACTTTGTAGTGGTGTAATTTATCACTTTTCAATCCTTGCACACTACTTTTCAAATGTGAAATACCATAAAAAAGTGGTAGTGGAAAAGCACTAAAAAGTGATCTAAGCTCATTGTACATTACTTTTAAGTGCTACTAAGCTAGTATAAAAAACTACATACCTGCAATTCAGCTACCTTGTTTCCTAGCACTTCATGATTTGTAACTTTATCATTGAATCCCATGTCTCTTAGTGCCTCCTTGCTGACTGATATGATGGCCTTGAGCTTAAGAATCTCGTCCTCGTTTTTGGAACCAACCTGGTCTTATGTAGCTACAACTCTTCCATATCCTTCTTCAACCTTTCCAGTATCTTGCTGGCCCCCCGCAACACCCCAGACTACTCATCTCTCCTTGTTTTTGATTATTCTAATGTAATTTTTACCTCATCAAGACATTGTCACCTCCCTTTCAACTTTGCAACTCCAATATTTATCATATTATTCACAACAGTCTGCACTTGAGGCAGGTACCGTTGCGCAGGATGTAGACATTCCAAAAGTTGACATAGAGCCAAATTTCCTCTCAAGGCTAGGTCCTCTTCACTTGTAGAAAATGTAGGCTTTTCATCACCTTCACTCATAGATTTAGTTTCTCCGTGTTCGACATTCATTCTTCAAGGTTGACTTTAGGTGCAAAGCATGGTCCGTTAACCTCAATTTCTCCATCTTTCTTTTTAACTTATTTTGCTAGCGTATTGTTTTGATGACACTCTGAGCGAACATAGCCCATGCCACTAAGTTATTAGAATTTGCACTAATTTTTCACTTTTGCCATGTGAATCCGCATGTAAAATGTACACCAAGTTCACTATTTGGAGGAGCTCCCTGATACAATTTGTGATACAAAAGCACACATTCTTCATATTATTCTACCCTCAACCCTTTTAGGTGTTGTTTCACATTCTGGTACCGCTTTAGAAGCCATACAGACAACCACTCCTTATCGGTAAAATCATCATCAAATGAGGAGCTTTGGGTCTTTCCCTACTAAGCTCAGCCCATATTCTAGATTAAAATCTTCCTGCGTTATACAAAACTTTGTTTGCTTGGGAAAAGACACTCTCAGTACAATCCACCTAACTGTAAAATTAAATATGCATGTTTACAAATCAACCAAATTTGATAAATAAAGCCGCTAACACAAAAACCAATAAGAATCTTGACCTATTTTGATAGACGAGTCTGGTTTTGTGCTCTTTCCATTGGTAGGTGTACCCTTTGAATCCTTTCCTTTTGTAGGAGTCCTATTCATCCTAAAGAAAAAGAAACACAGAATTAAAATATCTATATGCATAATTAAACATGCATTCATATAAGCACTTGTACAAAATAACACACCCCCGATAGCTCATTGAATCTCCACATAGCACAGTAATGTAGTTAAAGAGAAGACTATTATGCACAAATGGAAACAAAGATAGAACACTGATGTACCTGTTCTAAGCGCATAAATGGAAACTAATGCTGTTGAAGAGAAAAGTGATGCATACAGGGCACAACAAAAGGACACTAATTCTTGCAAAATGGCAAGATACAGAGAGAGAGAACACGGAATGGAGAGAGAGAGAGAGAGAGAGAGAGAGAGAGAGAGAGAGAGAGAGAGAGAGAGAGAGAGAGAGAGAGAGAGAGAGAAATGACATGCAAATATTAGGTACATGCAAATATTAGGCAAGATAGCTAATCGTGTTACTGAATCGTTAAATGTTAAGGCCCACAAATTTCACCTCAAGCAATTTTGACCTCCCTTTTGATGTTATAATTGGAACAAAAGCACCCACTTTTTCAGCCCCAAAAACTATGTACTTTTAACCAACAAAAGCAGGCCACCTATACGTGCTTTCACCCCCGTGCAGTTCCTCCGATAGTTTATTGTCTCCATCCAATATTTTTCTTAGTTATTGCAGCTTTGCTGTAGATATGGATGTGGAGGGATATGCAAATATCTCCCTATTTTAGTTCTCTTATGATGTTTATTAACTTGTCTTGTCAGTTGGCCTGTTGTCTTGATTATCCTGAAACTCTTCAGGAATGCATCTTTAAGCTCCTTATAAGTGTTAAAATGACCATTGTCAAATTGTGTGAACCATTCCATTGTTACATTTCCGAATGTAGTAGCAAATTGATCTCTTTTCAGTTCTTCAAGATGCTGTCCTCTTGGTCTACAAACTATCCATGCTTATTCAAATTTCTTGACATGTATAAGTGGGCCATCCAATTTCTTTGATTTAAATATCAAGAATTTCTTTCTTACCTTTATTATACAAATTGTTGGCACGAGCCACCCTCCTTATTCCCCTTTGTCTTCCTAGTACCCCTTCTTCTTGTTTTTGTGGCCACCCACTTGTTCTCCATGTCTATACCAAATTATTAAGTGTGCTGATATGGAGCCAACCACTTGTCCTCCACATCTATACTAGGTTATCCAATGATATGCTTCTATTCATTAGTGTCTACTTCAAGATTATTCCTCTCTCTTGTTGGTGAACTTCTACTCAAGCTTCTCTAACAACTAGCCTTTTCCCTAGTAGGATTGCCAATAGTGTTGGGGGTCAACCAGCACAACAAGGCAGGATCCATTGATTAGGGAAAAATCGACAATTTCTAGATGCCCACTATGTAGGGATTGCCATTCGTATAGTGCAGTCAGACATGCACACACACATGTCCAAAAGTACATAGATAGACTATTATAAGAGCTTATGAGACGTAGTGAAAGAAGGTCACATAGTTAAATCAAATACATTAGGCCCGCATTATTATCCATAAAACAAGACTACAAGAGGGGTGTGTTGTGCATAGAGCTTACTAAGGTGTAGTGTGCCTAACAAGAACTGTTGTGCTTTTCTCTATGCAAATACACTAGAGTGTGAGTGATGAGGATCTGATTCCCTCTAACCCACTCATGTCAAAATCTGCATAGGTTGCTAATACATATGTGCCTAGAGTGTGAATGAGTGAGTATGAGTGAGGATGTTCTTCCCTCTAAGTCCCACAGGTTGCTTATACATATGCGCTCATCAATTACATCCAAAACCCTAACGGCTTATGATTACACGGTAACAATGTACAAGGTAGTGGGCACATGGGCGGATGATGCCAACATGTCATTATATGGAGTTGGTGGTGTTCCCATGGTCTGATGGCTCTCTAAACGGGCCACTCGACAGGTTGGTTCCATACACACTTACATCAATGATGGAAACTATATCATAAGTGAAGAAACTCAACACAAAGCATGCGGTGTTGACGAGGAACAATGTTAACGAGAAGTGGTTAATAGTATGTTATTAATGTAATATTAGAAAGCATGAGTTGTACACATCAAGAGTCTATTGGGTGGCCAGTGATACAAGCTCAATGACATATCAAGAATCTTGATACTTTTCAAGATTCTATGTAAATATGATATGATACTACTAGTAAATGTTTTTAAGATTCTCAGTAAATACGATATGGTACTACTAGTAAATTTAATTATACTCAGATTGCATAGTGTGAGAAACAAACTTTTATACCACTATGTTTTATCTTCTATAGAAAAAACTTATCACATATCATTCTATTTGTTTTACATATGATTAATAGATCTCTTGTTAATAAGTTCATTACTTGACTATGCTAGTTTATGTTAACTTAATCAATGTTGTTCTAATCTTTCCTTGCATCTACTTGGAATTAACAAAAGCTAGATTTATGGTGTTGCTTATTGATTCCATAAATCCACAATGCTAAAAACGTTTGTTGCTTGTTGTTGTTTCATTTGTCTCATGGTAAAAGAAAATAGGCAACCCATGAAGTAGTAAATGTTATGGCCTTAAACTTGCAACCCTTACTAATTTATTTTACTCTTCATATGAATGTTTCATGATTGATGAGTCTTTTAAGAGTTGTTGTATTGATCTAATAAAGGGGATCCTTGCTATCAACATAGTACAAGGTCAACACGCATAGTAGATTCATTTGCAATAAAATAGATTTTAATATAAATAATCATTATAAAAACAAATGGAGGACCACAAGTTCCCACAAGAATAATACTAGCCTTCAATCATGTTTTTGAACAATGCTTTTCTTATTTCATGGCTTTATATTGATGAAATATATACAGTATATTTTAATACCAATGTGCCAAAGTGTTGTCATTTTGATGTAGCTAGATCATCTAGGAGGAATGAAAAGTATCGTTATCCATGTCCTTTACTATCTTGATGATAGAGACGCAATGCTATCTCTCAGTTGACACAAGCACATGGTGAATGTCTCATTTACTGTCCAAGTTCACACACTGGGTTGTCATTTATAAAGGTTAGAAATTCTAAAAAGGATATGTTTGGATTCATGCCTCAGATGAAATTTGATAGGAAGTTGCATTTTGATGTTTATGTTGAATGCTAGTTTTAGAGCAAACCATGGAAATTTTATGTTATGTGATGCTAGTTTGAATGAAGAAGCATACCATGAACATGACTAAAATTTTATGTTATGTGTAATGCTAGTTTGAATGAAGAAGCATACCATGAACATGACTAACATGGAATTAGTTGGTTAGAAGTTAAGGTTGGCTATACTTTCTCTATCTCTCTCTCTCACACACATACATGCGCGGGGGTACTCGGGGGTACACTCTCTCTCTCAAACATAACTCTCCGTCGATTGGTCTCTCTAGATCAATAAAGTCGACGTTAAGCGGCTCTCCTCACACACACTCTCTCTCTCTCACACAATGCAAGCACACGCGTGCTCTCTCTCTCTCTCTCTCTCCCCCTCACACACACACACACACACACACACACACACACACACACACTCTCTCTCTCTCTCTCTCACGCACGCACATGTGTGCTCTCTCTCACTCTCTCTCTCTCTCACTCATACACGCACACGCGTGCTCTCTCTCTCTCTCTCTCTCTCTCTCACTCATACACACACACGTGCGCGGGTACACACACACACACTCTCTCTCTCTCTCTCTCACACACACACACACACACACACACACACACACACTCTCACTCACGCACACGCGTGCTCTCTCTCTCCCTCTCTCTCTCTCTCTCACACACACACACACACACGTCTTTGATTATTCACTATTTTGCTCGCAAAAAAAGACAAGCGTGCGTGTGTGTTTCCGGGAAACTTCACGGAGGAAGATGGAGCGTGACAAAACAGACAAGGTGGAGTGGAGGAGGCAAGCGACAAAGCCATTGACGGAGCAAGCCTTGAGGAGACAGCACCTTCTTTTTGTTGTATTAGTTGGCTGTGCATGAAGGGCGAGGTAAAAGCCACACCAAGCATGGGACGAAATAGGGTTTTGTCCAGCCGCCAGCAACCGGGCACCATTGGTCAAGAGGAAGAGAAGAGTGTGAAGAGAATCAAGAGCATTGATTCTCTTCATACCTTAGAAAGAGCAATCATGGCATGCTAGGATTCAAGGGAGCCGGCACTCCGGTGGAGTCTCCTAAGGGACCTTTTGGCCAACTCTTTCCTTTCTTTTGTCCATTTGTTGTACCCACATGTCACCATTCCACCCCACCCACATGAAAATCATATATATATATATATATATGATATCACTCTCGAACAATTTTGCCCATGCATCCCCCCCGATAAAGATGTGGAATAACATTTTTTCCTATGCAAGTGATGCATTACTATAGAATTTAGAATTGGTTTTGCGCGTCAAGTGATGCATTCCTATAGAGTTTCGAATTGGTTTTGCAAGTCAAGTGATGCATTACTATAGAATTCATAATTGGTTGTTTGCCAGTCAAGTGATGCATCACAACAAAGTTTAGAATTGATTGCCAGTCAAGTGGGTGCACATATATAATTGGAAAGGCTGGCCCACATCCATCCTAGTGCTTAAAGCTTGGCATGCAAATGGACCCTTATCTTACAAAGTCCCCATCAAGCCCGAGTTTTGTGCGCAACATGCATCAAGGTTGAGTTTCGTGCACGATATGCATCATCTTTCTTGTGTGTTTGTACGTGGGCACTATAATTGAGTAATGAGGATGTAAGTGCACGTATATTCTCAAATGAATTGGGGAAAAAAGTGCGTTCTCTTTTTTAAAAAAAAAGATAAGAGTATGAA
>NC_141096.1:33944452-33966952 GCF_041138505.1 Cibotium barometz | reverse complement strand
GGATAATGATTCTAACTCTTCAAATCACAAGAAAAAGGTTAAATATTTTTACTGTAACAAGAAAGGGCACATAGTTAAAGAATGTAGGAGAAAGCAAGTAGATGCTAAGAATGACACTATAAAGACCAAGGAAGAACCTTGTGATGCTAATCTATTTGTTGCCATTGAAGAAGTGTGTAATGAAACACAAGCACATAAGATGATTCTTCAATCGTCAATGGGGCTTCTAGGCACATGATGGGTAGCCATCCCAAGGATTGGTATTCCTCTCTATCATGTGGAGACATGACATCATGGTGGCAGTGGTGGGGAATGATGCAAATTGCTTAATCAAAGGTTCATGTACTATTTCCCTTATGCCTAAATAGGTTGTATAAAAAAGTCTTTCAAATGGATCCCAGATATGAAGAGGAACCTCTTTTCTACCTCAACCATCATGGACCATGACTTATAGGTTCACTTTGACAAGAATAGTGCACTCATTCTTCATAAAGATGATAAGGTCATTGCAAAGGGCATTCAGAGAGGAACAACTTATATATAAGCTTTTGATTTTTATAGCCAGGCTGATTTGGGTAGTTGCAAACTTTGGCATTAGAAATATGTGCATCTCAATAAGCAAACTCTTTCAGAGATGTAGAAAGGTAAGCTAGTTGAGCATTTGCCACCAATTTCTTATAGTCCAAATATATGTGAAGCTTCCGTAATGGGTAAGTAGCACTAGTAGAAACGTTTTTACAAGAGGCTAGTTTTAGAGCTAAGTCTCCTCTTCAACTCGTTCTTCAGCTTATACATGTGCTGATATCTATGGAAAGATGGGTACAATTACACTTTTGGTGGAGGTTTTCACTTAAAGGTTCTTACTATTTTTTCACATTGATAAATGATTATAGTGGGAACATTTGGGTGTATTTTCTTAAGGAAGAGTCTCACGCTTTTCAAAAGTTTAAGGAATCCCCTATATTGGTTGAAACTATGGGAGGAATAAAATTGAACTAGTTCAGTACAATCCAAGGAGGAGAATTCATGTCTAGTGAATTTTTAGGTTTCTATAAGGAAAGAGGTATAGAGTGGCATCTCACTACCACTCACATTATTCTAAAGCAAAATGGTGTTGCAAAGCACAAGAATCATGCTCTCATCATGCTATTGTTGAGATGGCAGGAGTATGTTTAATGGTAGAAATCTACCTAACCCTTTGGGTTGAGGTAGTCAACCCTAATGCGTTAACAAGAGTGCAACAAAGGCTGTCAAAGGGATGACTCCCATTACCGGCATACACTGCGGGTAAGAAACCTTCACTACACACAAACATTTTTTAGTGTAAATGTTATGTATTATTCCAGATTCTTAGAGGACCAAATTGGATGCCAAAAGCTTTAAATGCATGCATCTTTTTATGTTACAAAATGGAGTCAAGGGATATCAACTATATAACCCTCAAGAAAAGAAGATCATAGTGAGCTAGGATGTGGGTATTCTAAGAACAACCATGTCAGATAGAGAAGAAGCTTTCTTCTTTTTCATCATGTAGCAAAGATATCACCAAAACAAAAAAATCTCCACAGGCAGCACGGGCTTCCTTGCATTCTGATGGAGGGATTCTAGTAGAGGGTAGTCGGAACTAATTCCTATGGACATGGATTTTGAAGATGAAGGACAAGAGAATGATGTGCCACAAAAAGCTAAGCCATTCCCTAAGTGGTATTGTGAAACTTTTAGATATAGCAAAACTTCTGGCCATCGAGGATGGATCTCAAGATGTTTAGAAATCCAAAAGGTTAGAGGAGAAACCCAGGGCTCAAGACAATCTTGTGAATTTTGCTCTTATGACAAAGGTACTTGAGATTCAGGAGCCTATCACCTTTTTTGAAGTACAAGGGGACCTAGTATCCATGTATGCAAAATATGATTTCATCATAAAAAACCACACTTGGGACCTTGTAAATTGTCCTCCAAAACACAACATAATTGGTACTAGTAAGTGGGTTTATAAAGCAAAATATAGATCTGCTGATACTTTGGAAAGGTGAAGCCATGACTAGTCACCCAAGGTTTTGCACAAGTTGAAGGTTTTGACTTTCAAGAAACTTTTGCTCCTACTATAATCCACCCTGTTCTTGCAGGAAGGGGGATGGCATGTTCTCTAAATGGATGTAAAACCTACTTTCCTCAATAGAAACCTCAAGGAGACTTGAGGGGGAGGTATTTGTGGAACAACCACCTGGGTTCATGGTTCCCAATTCTGAAAGTAAAGTTTGTAGGTGAAAATAGGCTCCACAAGCATGGTACTATAAGAATTGATACTTACTTTGTGAGAGACCTTCAGATGCAAATTTGTATGTTTTTTGTGAGCAAGGAAAGTATATGGCCATTGTTCTCTATATAGATGAGCTCATCTTAGCACATGATCACCCATAAAAAGATATCACAAACACAACAAATGCTTTGTGTAGAGTTTGAGATGACAGATCTAGGGTTCACGCATTATTATTTAGAGATTGAGGTCTAGAAAAATCTAGATAACATTTTCATCTCTCAGAAGAAATATACAAGTAAGATACTCAAGGCATTTAGCATGATCAAAATGCAAGGCAATTCCATTGGTACCCCAATGGATGTTGATATGAAGCTCTTCATCTTGAAGGAACTTCAAACATTGTGGATGAGACCTTATATAATAATTGTTGGTTGATCTTGAAAGAACTTCAAATTGTGTGGATGAGACCTTATGCAATAATTGTTTGTTGTTTGGTAGTCTTATCTTCTTATGTAATAATAGACCAAAGATCAATTAAGTTGTGGGTGTTTTGAGTAGGTTCTTTAACAAGCCCTAGGAGAGTCATTAGAAAGCAGATGTAGGTGTTACAATGCATCCAAGGTACTTAGGAGTATGACACCACCTATGCTATGGGCAAGACCCTCAATGGATTTTGTGACTTAGATTGGGAAGGTGATTCAAACACCAAGCACCAAGTAAACATGGTATTGTTTTTCTCTTGGTTTGGGATATATTTCTTAGATTAGTAAGAAACATCTCACCATTACACTCTTGCCGCCGATAGAGGCTAAGTACAAAACTAAATGATTTACATTATGTGAGGCATTATAATTTATGGCCAAGAAGGATTCTATAGGATATGGGAGTGGTACAAAAAGAAGCCTACAATGCTATAATAGGATAACCAGAGTTGCATGATCATTGATTAGAATCCTATGTCTCATGCTTGCATGTAACACATTGAGATTTATCATCTTTTTGTGTCAAGGAGGTCAAGATGGTCTATTTCCCAACGATAGAGAATTATGTAAACATCTTCACAAAGGAGGGATCAGATAGAGTGACTTAGCATCGAACCACATAGGTAGTTCACCTTTTGGTGGATTTTGAGGGGGGTTTTCGATAACAATGATCCACCTCAAGTTGTATTGTCCACACACTAGCTAGATCATATTTATATGGCCCTACTATGAGGAGTAGCCATGGAATCCCCGTATTCACACAAGAAAGTGTGGCCTAGGAGGCCAGATGGTTTAGAAATGGCTTGGATTAGATTTGGTACAATGCCAAATATGCTACATGCTACACTTGACTATTATCTCATAACTGCACCATTGCTGCATTACAAGCTTGCCAAGGTAGAAATAAAAGAAATATAAAGCCAATGATAGCTTATATAGACGGCTCGTATGCCGCCCAGCCACCAATGCTTAAGTAGAACTCCTCCTCAGTGTCGAAGGACACACTTACGCGGCGCTGACATTTTGAGAGGGTTGCTACTATAGTAAGTGCCACCTAGCTACCGCCATGTTGAAGGACTTACCACAAGGTTAATTGCTGATGGCGGTGTTATTTTGCTCGCCGCTCACTAAAAGGAGGGGCTGTCACTTTACAGGTCTCCGAGTAGAACATCCACCTCAAACAAGGCCCATCACCGTTTGACCAGCACGACGTCCACATCTACCACCTTGGCCCAAGGCTCTTCACCACCCGTCCCCAAATAAAGACTCAGAAGATGCAAGTGAGAAAACATGCCACCGCTAGTTGCACAGAAGCTTCAGTTCGGTGCTCAGATCTAATTTTCTCAGAACAAGCGGTTGGCTCACCTAATGGCTTCATTAATGCCTAAACTTAATAGCAAACACTTTGTCTCTATCACTATGAAGGCTAATCTCAAAGTAAATCTCCATCTTATTAATCCTCTCTTCAAATTCCTCATTAGAAGAGCCTTCCTCTTTTGAACTTTGTGAAGGTGATTGTGATGCATTCCAAGTTCCATACATAATAGGTTCAAAGAATTCCCTTTCATCATAGCTTGTTGCATAGGACCCACCATGATGCATAGATTGCAGAGGCAAGTTCTCGTTTCCATGCATAACACCATGACTATGATCATCACAATATCATGTAAACTAGCTTGAGAAGCATTTGATACATTTGCATGCCTTATACCCACAAAAGGTACATGAACTTGCATTCCAATAGCTTGAGGTTTTGGTGCATAAGCATGCATTGTTGGCCCACCATAGACCTCTTTACCTTTTCCCCACTCTTGCTTCAAGCCTAGAAAACCCATCATGGATCTATTTGCCCAAAGTATCAAACATGTCCAACCATGAATTGAAACCTTAATCCATGCGTTTAACTAAATTTTCATGGTGATGTTATCATTGCGATCCATCCTATCACATAATTTGCATATAAAGTATAACTTAGTACTCATTTCCTTGCCAACCCTAGGCACTTCCAATGCATTAGCATCCACTGGTATCCCTTCATTGACACTGCCTTCTTCATGCACATCCTTGTGTAGCTCCTCAAATGTCATTGTATGACGTATTTGGTTTATAGTTACTTTGTGGATCTTCCATTGATTCATGCTGCTCGAGGCCTCCTCTATAAGTGCTCTTCCCTTTTTATCCTCTTTTTGTATTGACTTACTAAGGAAAAGTCCTATGAAGAAGATATTTGTCTTGCTAGAGAGGTAAAGTAATGTAGATGCCAAATATCTACTCCACTTTGATCTTGTCAATGCTCTATATCATTATTTGACTTCTTTGACCTTGTCAATGCTCTATATCACTATTTTGACTTCTTTGGAAAATCAACCTTGTAAATTTGACTGCCAAAACAAACTCCAAATTGGTTGCTCTTTGGTTTGATGGAAGCTTATAACATGTACTTTTAAGATATACACACAACTCAAACCAAACACACGTTTTTTGTACTGAATTGTGTTTTCCCATGTGGTGTGAACTTTACCTAATTGGAGGATCAAATAAAAAATGGAATCGGGTATACAATAGCTTGAATTTTAGCTCTTGGATAGCTCTATCAAGCTATGTAAACACCTCCCAATTAGCCCCTAGGATTTTGAACTGTTACTGTAAAAACTATCACTTTTGACCAAAGTTTACACATAAACCCACCAAAATTGCATAGATCAATAGCCCTTCACATCCGTCATCACCTCAAGTGTGATTTGGCAACAAATGAGCACCAACATTGGCTCCCAAGGCATCATACATATAACCTCGTGTCATGTACCTTGCCCATAAACATAGATCATACATGTACCAACCATATCTTTTGTATTGCAATTGACATTGTCATCATTCCTTCTCCATATGATTGGCGAGGCAAGTATCATGTAACCAATGACTTCAAGTAGAAATGTCAATGTAGTGTATCTCGTTTCAATGCCTTCTTATGAGGGTACCTAATCCTCTTTCTTACCATTTTACCATCACAAGGAAGATTCAAGCAAACTCTCTGATTAGGTGCCTCTTCTCTGCTTGCCAAGCCTACCCTTGCATCATATTAGATTTGAATGATGAAAAAAGTACAAAGGAGTAGAGATGTGGTTCTCCTACAATGGAGTTCATGAACTTATTCCAAAACTTTTATCAATCTCATGTGAAGGATAATCCAATGTTGGAGAAGAAGCTCTCCTTCCTCTATCCTCTTACAAATTATTCCCCCAAACCTTTCCTCTTTCTTTCCCTTTTTGCATAGTAGGTACTTCTAATAGAGCTTATTAATCTTGAACTCTAGGTCTCTAGTTACATGGTGGCTTGCTTTTATTGAGATATACAACTTCCATTTCTTTCTTAGTAGAGTTAAAAGATGTGGTAGGAAGAAATTATAGTGAATGAATAAAGTAAAAATTAAAAGAAAGAGATAAACTAAGGTTAAAGCACATAGGTATAGAAAAGAGCAAACAGAAAGAAAAGAAGTAAGGACTATGTAGAAGGTCAAAAAACTAGAAATTGGGTTTGAATAAGATATTATGTTTAGATATTAACACACATAAGTTTTAATTAATAATAACTTTCATAAATTTTATTAATGATATCTTTATTTTCATGTATATTATTTTTTTCCTAATATTTTTGCTTCATCACATTTTTCCATCACGTCTCGGGGAGTTCACCTCTAAGAAATTTGATGTATCCCGTGCATTCAAGGGGTAGTAAAAAAACCCCTTACGCTTACATACTTTTATGAATAAAATGACTCCTTTTCCTTCATAAACTTACGGGTTTGTTTTTGAAATTTGGTTTTAAAAACCCCTCCTATAAACTTACGGGTTTGCTACACTTACATATTTTTAGGTGAACCCCCCGAGCATCACCTCGACATGGCAACAAACATAACTACATTATAGCTACACATCATTGTAATTATTTTAGCATGTTTTGAGGTTCTTCACTTTGTTTTTTTAAAGGTGCGGGCTCTTCAATATAAAATAATAATAATATAACCATTTTTATTGATACTAATTGAATATTCTACATGTTTTCTAAGAAGCACCCATTTACTTTGGTCAATTTGCACCTTATTAGATGCAATAATCCTAGCATCACAAGCTCAACATGGCAAACAAACATAATTATATTGCTGCCACACACCATTGTACAATTATCTTAGTGTGTTTTAAGGTTCTTAACTTTGTTTTTTAAAGATGCTGCGTGGTGAGGTTCTTCAATATACAATAATAATAATATCACCATTTTTATCAATAACATGTTTTCTAAGAAGCACCCATTGACTTTGATCACTTTGTGCCTTGATAGATGCAATACTTCTTGCATTATAATCTTTAAAAGCTACTTTGCATTGCTCAACACTCAATATCTTAAGCATGTAGAATGGGTGGTTGTCCAGAGTATATCTAAATATTCTCACATTCTTGTAAGCCAAGGTGTGAGCAAAAGAAAATCCTATAGCACATGATTCTACACAATGGGAGGAGGAGAACACCTTAAAACAAAAACCCAAGAATTACTCATGATCTCCTAAACCCAAAATGAATAGAATGTGCACCATGAGTGTAAATCTAAAAAATCAAGATGAAATTCCAACTTGTTAAAGAAACAATGTATCCTATGTATTGCACGAATTATAATAATTATCCCATTATGAACACCTTATAAGGACTAAATTGAAAGATTTATGATTAGGCTATCATCCTTTCTTGACATGTAGTACTTAAATAATTAAGTACTACATGTAAGTAATATAGATAATTAAGTTTATGTGTAGAGTGAACTACAAATCTCTAATATAGTTTATCAACCAATTAAGCCACATCTTCCATCGTCACAACCATTAACCATATGAAGCTAGGAGTTTATGAACTAGTCTCACCACATTAAGGTATAATACTCACAAGTAGTCCCATTAACAATGGATTCTTGTAAATACAAAATCGTCAATATCCACTCACCCTCAATAGAGATGAGAGTGAAGTGTTTTGATTTGCATTCTAATATTTCATGTAAGCTAAACACTAGTACTTGACATTAGAAATAATTCCTTGTTTCCTAAAAAAATGTGAGAGTCCACCAACACACTCAATCACAAAATCGACGTACATCAGAACAATTGAAATAATAATTAAATCTCAAATCCTTAATCACACTTGATCTTTAATTTGAGAGAATCCCAAATTATAGATGAAAAGTTTTCCTTTGATCATGAGAGAGGAACTACCACTCATAGAAAAGCTTGAAGCACTTGACCACCCCTAAGGTATCTCACTTTATTTATACTTGCAGTCGCACTCATAACCAATGAAAAATATCTAAAAAATGGGAAGGATCTAAATGAAACTCTCAATTATAAAAATTTGTGTAAAAAGAAGAATTTGAGTTGTGATGATATAGAAGATGAATCTGCCTTGCTCTTTTCTTTATGTAGACATGCCTCAAAAAGGTAAATGTGCTAATAGTAGAAAAAAGTCTCCAAATTCGAGTAGCTTGAATAGTTAAAAAATTCATCTTTTTAGAGGGAATTAAAAGGTGGCAAAATTATTGCTTTTTTTAAAAGTGTTCAAAATCTAGCACTTTTTAAATACCCATAATGTTGAATTTTTTATGTCAAAATGCATTTTTTTAGCTCTACACAAAGTTTGTCCCAAGTTGTTTGATCCATTTATTCATGTTGGGAGTCCAAAATTCATCATCTTGGCCTTGAATTATAACCAACAAACACATGGCACAAAAAATTAGCTAGAAAAGTTGCGCCAAAACCACTTACATAATAACTTTGGCCTTTGTTTAGGGACTAGTATGAAAGAATTAGATTAAGCTCAAAGAGACAAATACTTTTGGCCTTTGTTTAGGGACTAGTATGAAAGAATTAGATTAACCTAGTCAAAAACAACAAATAAATTAGGGAAAAAATCATTTTTTACACTATATGAACAAAAATAATAAGTGACTAAATAATGAATGGGAAATGAGTTTCGAGAATTAAATCAAAATTATGAGCAAAAAAGAAAAAAACAAACTTTTGGAAAAATAGTAGCCTAAGAAAAGACACTCATGATAAAATTGTGGAAAAATAAAAAAAAAGCTTGAAGTCCTTATGGTACCTAATGTTCACATAAAACTAGGACATTATTATGTTTCCTTTTAGAGAGATCATGCCTTAATGATTGAAGGTGTAATTAGCTTAGCTTTTCTAAGGCATCTGAATGGAGACCTAAATTAAATGTACTCAATCCTTGAAACAATTAAGAGTTTTTAAATAAAGGCACTTCTATATTAAATATGTGAATTATTAGGTGGTATTCAAGCCTTGCAACAATTTGAAGATTTTAAGGGCTTAAATAAAGATATTTCTATGTCAAACATATGAATATAATCTTAAGGGAGTCAATATAAAAAACTATGATAGCACATGTGTTCAAGATCTAATTAGAGAAATATTTTTATATCATCTATGAATGCTTTTCATAAAAAATGAGATTAAACTAGCATGCCTTATGTATGGGATTTTTCACTTTATTAATTTGAGATTAAATCAACATTCCTTATGTAAGGATTATTTCACTTTATGAATTAAAAAACCCCATAAAATCTCTTTTACCAAACTCACGTATAATTTTACAAATTTTTAGTGGCTTCCTTGGGACTTTAATAAGATAATATGTTTAGCTATATATGGGCCCTTTGGGAGTTCATTTTGCTGATAGTATACATAGGTAATGAGAGTTGTGGGTGTGTGTGTTTGTGTGGGTGTGTGTGGGTGTGTGTTCGTGCGGGCAACTTCCCATTGTCGCAATGCGCAGCGGCGGTAGGATGTGGGTGGTCCGCCACACGAGGGGTGTGTGCGTAAGGCCATTCTTCGGAATGGTGCTTACCCTGGGGCACTTAGTCGGTAACGCGGCTGGTCTATGTCCTATGGTAAGTATGACACGCCATAGCAGTACTAGTCGATAACGCGGCAAGCATAGTATCGTTATGGTGATGTCACCTTCCCTTCCCTTCCCTTTGTCAAATGCGGGCATATGGTCGATAACGCGGCCAGTGTATGTCTGTATCCTATTCGTATTCCCATAGAATCGGGCGGCATTTTGTCGTTAACGCGGCAAGTTGGTGTCGTCCGCTAGTGCATATATTATTTTTTGCATATTACGGCATTTGATCGTTAACGCGGTCAGAAAAATGTCGTAAATCTGCTTGCATATTATGGCATGTGATCATTAACGCGATCGAAAAAATGTCGTAAATTTGCTTGATTTGACTTGTATTGTTTTTATTGTGTGTGATCCATGCGATACTTGGTTGGTAACGCGGCATGAGTATTTCATGGATCAAAGTTTACATCATATTGTCTTTACGTTTAATTTCATAATATCATAACTCGAAAAAATGAATATCTCTCTCTCTCTTTCTCCCCCCCTCTCTCTCTCTCATGATACACTTCACAACTCTTTCTCTCTCTCTCTCTCTCTCTCTCATGATACACTTCACAACACGATAGATGTGTAGATGAGGATTTCTTTTTTTTTTCTCTTAAAATATACATAATCCCTAATAAATTCTCTTTTCTCCCTCTATTTACTTAAAAAATAAAACAGTACATTATTTTTCTCTCTTTAGGAACTCACAAAAATATTGAAAATGTCATCTAATGTTTCTTCTCTCTATCTGTCACAACTCTCTCTCTTCCTCCCCCCCTCTCTCTCTCTCTCATGATACACTTCACAATTCTCTCTCTCTCTCTCTCTCTCATGATACACTTCACAACTCTCTCTCTCATGATACACTTCACAACTCTCTCTCTCTCTCTATCTCTTTGTCTCTCTGTCACGATATGTGTGTAGATGAGGAGTGCTTTAGGAATACAAAACATTATTTTCGTCTCTTTAGGAACTCACAAAACTATTAAAAATGTCATCTAATGTCCCCTCTCTCTCTATCTGTCACACCTCTCTCTCTTCCTCCCCCCCTCTCTCTCTCTCTCTCTCTCATAATACACTTCACAACTCTCTCTCTCTCTCTCTCTCTCTCTCTCTCTCTCTCTCTCTCTATCACGGTAGGTGTGTAGATGAGGAGTGCAACATGTATACACTTGATAAGTAATGATGCACTTGTTGCGGTTGTGTCACGTTCGATAATGTATTGCATGATGTTGAGTTCAGTAATATTGTTTGATATTTCGTTTTTGTTTGATCATTGATAAGTAATGATACACTTGTTGCGGTTATCTCACGTTTGATGATGTTGATTTCAGTAATATTATTTGATATTCCGTTTTTGTTTGATCATTGATAAGTAATGATATACTTGTTGCTGTTCTCTCACGTTTGCTTGATGTTGATTTCAGTAATGTTGTTTAATATTCTGTTTTTGTTGTGTTTAGTGCTATTTGCTAGATTTACGAAGACGACCAACATGCTTTCCCCTGAAGAGCGTAAAATCATTCTACGAGCAATTCGCATTGAAGCAGTCATCACAGTGTCACAATGTGCAGATGACGTCGTCAAAAAGATCAATGAGTCCGAGATACTCATGCAAGATCTATTAGAGAAGATATGGAAAAATGCACAGCGTCGACTTCGAAGCGGAGGCAATGCTGAGTTGCTTGATAGACAAAAGATAGCAGACTTCAACCATCAACATATAACACGAACTATTTTGGGGAGGAGCATGTGTGTAGTATGCAATGATCTTAGAGATGCTGCCCCGTCTGAAGCTAATATGCATCGTCTACTGTTATGGGATGCTGTATGGAGCGAGCAAAGAGCCAAGAGTAAGCGCATGAAGGTGCTGGATGCAGAGTCACTCCCCAAAAGAGTGCGCATTGCCCAGGACGTCGCTGCAACGTCTAGCCAGGCAGATGCGAGTGGGACAGGTGCCATTAATCGTACAATCTACAATTCTATGTGCACACACCTCATTGGCGTCCCGCACGAGGCTCTTCTCGAAGGGCGAACAATAGGCTCTGGTGTTTTTGGCACAGTAAAAGAGTATACAGTTAGAGGTATATCATTTTTGCCAGAGCACATTACTTTTTACGGAAAGCACTACAAAGGAGAAGGCAGCGCCAAGTTCGAGAGCTTCCAAGCAGAGCAGGGCATGCAGGTTCTACACCCATCAATTGTCAGGTGTATTGCCTTCACAAAAGAATCTCCTTGGATCACTATTTTCCCATACTATAATGGCGGCTCGCTTGGTGATACTCTTTTGAAGGTCCCCTTCTGATTCAGTGAGTTCACTAGAGCAATTTTTTGTTTGTATTGAGGATGGAGACAACCCCCGCCCGATAATATTCCTTTAAGTCATCTAGAACTTTCTAAAATAAAACAAATAGTAATAACAATGCCACATATTATGCATGCCCTGGTGGAAGGCCTAGCGGCAGCACATTTGGAAGGAATTGTACATACCGACCTACATCCATTCAATGTAGTGTTGGATTTTACAAAAGAGTTGAAGCCACGCGTAGGTATTATCGATTGGGGGTTACTGCTGAGAGCGCCCAAAAAATGGGTGTCTCTCAATTTTGTATTTGAAGCAGACAAGAACCCTGAGAAGGTGGCACAGGCGGTCTCCTACGCAGACAGAGAGCGAAATAAACGGCCGTGGATAGCCCCGAAACTTTATGATCCGTTTTTGGCAGATGCATACACTCCTGCATCTGATGTTTTTGCTTTAGCGTATTTATTACAAACTTTATATGACTTTTGGTGGTAGAAAGTACAAGAGTTGTGGATGGACAATAGTTCCTATGACAAAGTTACCATGGATACTATTATTTATAGAGTCAAAAATTGGATGTGTCTGCCTAATCGTGACGAGCGAAAATCTGTTTTGTAAGTAGTGGAATTTTTTAGATCACTAAATACTGACCCAACGAGGGCACAACATCCTCTTGTAGCGGTGTCATTCACCCCAATTTTGTAAAGATACAGTATTAGGAGATTAAGTTTCAAGAATGGCACTTTGTTTGTCTCTCTTCAAAATTTGATATGTGCCCATTGTTTAAAATATTATCTCATTGAGTCTTTGCAATATCTCTCCACTCTTGTGGTGTTTAAGTTTATGTTTTCTCTTCAAAATTTGATGTGCGCGCATTGTTTGAAGTATTTTTTGAGTCAAGTGGATATTTCTCATTGAGTCTTTGCAATACATATCTTATCTCGTGGTGTTAAACTTTAAGTTTTTGAGGGTAATGGTCAATTTATCTTACGTTGATCTTTACAGTTCATTAAAATCCTAAAGTCATTTACGTTCATGTAGATATGGCAGAAGCGCAAGCAAACGAGCAACAAGAGTTAGCCAAGAAGACATATGAGCGAATGAAGGCCCTTGAACATGGACTAACAGCCCGCGAAGCTATGAGAACAGCATGCAGGTTGTCGAAATGGACAAATCCTACTTATGCCCAATGGAAAGACATAAATAAATGCGTAACCACAGAGATGATAAAGGAAATATGGCCATGTCCAGATGGTGAGATTAAGAAGGGAAGATGGAAGGTATCAAAATTAATGTCGAGCGCATTTTCTTGGAGGTGTACGGTCGTCCTCTCCATAACACCGACGCTCCACTCTATTTTGCTAAGATGCTATATGCACAATTTTTCCTAGAAACTCCAGTGGACTTCGCCTCCAGAGAGGCCACTGTCAACACCCACGACATACGTGAAGAGACAGTGACATTCACAAGGGAGGAACTTGCTCTCATGGTGGAGGGCGCTGGATTGGAGTTAAACAAGGTCAAAGAAAGCTTAGGGGCACAGCTAGCAGAGAAGGAGAAAGAAGCTGTGCGATTATCTCAAGCGTCAACTCCTCCCCCGGCCAATAGAGGGATTCAAGAGCAGCTCACAAAGATCAGCCAAGATGTACAGACCATCTCTTCACGTATTTCTCCTGTGCGCTAAGGAAACCACATCTCTCATTTTTTGATACATCCTGATCTTGTGGGAGTTTCTGCTGAGGCTACTAGTTCCTCCACCCCCAATGTCCTATATGTTACAAAGTATTCGATGGGTGGAGCGGCCAGTATATACTACCTTGTGGACACTACTACCACTTAATATGTTTAGTGAGGCAAATGCAAAATATTTCCACATGTGCATTGTGCAATGTCCAATAAATCAAGGTATTTATACAGTGTTCAGCATGGCTAGCGAACTTAAACCACCAGGACCTTTAGATGCAACTCCTAATGCAATTCGCAATTTATTTCAAGATGAAAGCTAAGAAAGACATAAATCCTACTTTTGTATTGATAATTTCTCCAAATACAATCATTTGTACAAGTACTTTTTATGAAATTAATGAAATGACTTCTTCCTCTATGTCAGTATCTTGCTCTAAAATTCTTTCACCGTTTACCCTCTCGTCTGCTAAATTAAGCTCATTTAAGTCAATGTCCAAATTGTCTTCTATCTCAAGGGTAGTGCACGACGTGCATCCAACATCAAAGTTCCCGTCTACTACATCATCACAATCGTACATCCATCTGCCCATATCTTCTTCATACTCTTCGCTTTCAATGTCTCGCAAGATCTTTTCATTGCAATACATGTAAACAAGTTTATCTGCTCGATTTGCAAGAAGTCGATTGCGAATAGTACTGTGAATATATTTGTACATGCCCTAGTTTCTTTCTGAGCCTGAGTTTGAAGAGCACTGACTTAGAACCTTCATCGCAAGGTTGCGCAATAAAGCATAATGCTCACCACCATTCATCATCCACCACTTCCATGCAGGTTGCTCTTTAGCCATTTGTTGAACAAGGGAGTTGGAAAATAAACCCTCTTTCAATCGAAATGAGGTCATCTCCTTTATGCACTTTATGCACTTTACACGATCATCAACATTATTATAAAAAGTGTTTACCACTTTATAAAAATCTTGCACCACCTCAATGTTGGACATCAAATCCATATTCCAATATTCACGATCCAACATGTAAGCACCACTGTGTAGTGTGGTGAATGCGCTCCAATCCATCTAGCATGAAAGTACTTCAATAGGACTTTTCTTTGTCTACTGGAGAATGGTACACGCCATTGCTTTTCCACCACTGAATGCTCTAATGTCTCAGGACACTCTAAACTCCGCTGGATAGTCCACCATTGCATCCATGATTTCCCGAGATTCGACGCTCTTTGATCAAGACTTCGTACGGCATACATAACAGGCATCATTACATGGTATGCATCCATCACACTGTTCCACCAACTTCTTCTCATAAGTGCTGCCTTCAAGACTTTGATTTTCTCTTTCACTTTTTCAAGTTGAGTGCTCTCCCAGTCATGAAATGCCATGCATGTAAATGTTTCGCAAACTGCATCTTTATTTCGAAGAAGAGACTCAAAAGTGTAAAAGTGAGTGTAAAACCTAGTCTCCGCTAGAAGCTTTAACATAACTAACATGCGAGGTCGAAAAATATAACACTCTCTGTCTCTTGAGCATGAATCTCACAATCTGGCGACGAGCAGTGTCGACGATTGAGGCAAACCATTTGGTATCATCACTTTTATACCAATCTTTTAATACAAGATTCAAACTATGAGTATTACAGCCTACCGAAAAAACATGTGGATACTGTCGCTTTAGGATTTTGGATGCATTCTTGCAATTCTTTGCATTGTCCATGACGATTTGGACTACATTTTTGGCACCCACTTCCTCTATCACAGATCCAATGACTTGAGCAATGTAAGCCCCAGTTTTGATTGAACCAGAGCAGAATCCACGGCACGGATGAATGTCTCACCTCTAGGTGAAATAACCCTTATATTAATTAATGGTTTTCTTTGTACATTAGACCATCCATCACTTACTATACTACATCCAGAAAGCTCTATATTGCTAAGAATTATTCTTTGTATACGTTCTTTTACTTGCGCATAACATTTCTCTAATAGATCATTTCGCATAGCATGGTACGTAGGCGGTGAAAACCCTGGTACAAACTCACCAATTTTCTTCCATGCTCTCTTCCAATGCTCACTATCGACCATCATCATAGCACTCCCAGAAAAGTAAATCGCTTTAGCAAGGGCGAGTTGTGCATCATCGAGCCGACCTTGACGTAGGCTTTCTTGCAATGAAGTTTGATGCATGGGTATATTTCCTATGTCAAAGTTTCGCTTGCAGGAAGATGCACTGGGTAGATTACTTTTTGGTTGCACATTGACGTTCAGAGTACAAGCAGGCGATGTAGCGGGAGTTTGATGATTAGAACAACAGTGTTCTTGCTGCCTTGATACATTAACGGTAGGAGTGTAATGTTTTCTTGAATCTTTCTTTTGAATTTCTTCTCTTATGCGTTTGGCCACTGCAGGTGCAGAGGGGTGGGTACATGACTTTTTCTTCGGTCCGCCTAAAAAGTGTTCTCTTAGTCGAGGCGCCCCACCTGATTTTACTGCATGCCATAGCTTACACTCCCAATCTATGAATCGATCACCAACGTTAATTGCATATTGCCACTCTATCCCAGGTGCCTTTTTTTTCCTACTATTTGGAATTTGGACTCTATTGGAGGTATCACTGGATCCAACATTGTCCTCCATCTCAACAAATAACCTATTCAACCAAGCATATAACAATGAATACACAAATGAAAAAACAACAAAGTCACTCACGTATTACAAAACATACATTAGCAGACAAACTACTTCGAAACTATCTTGACACACACAAAAGATCATCACATAACACAAAACTACTTCGAAACTATCTTGCAAGGTCTGACTAGAAAACTACTTCGAAACTATCATGCACATTGCACCCCCAATGAAGGATGCCTTTTGTACCCAATTAAGGATACTTTACACAATCAAAGAAACTACTTTGAAACTATCATGCACATTGCACCCCCAATGAAGGATGCCTTTTGTACCCAATTAAGGATACTTTACCCAATTAAGGATACTTTACACAATCAAAGATCTATGCTTGCCCAATACTCTAGTATAGGACAATAGACCTTCTCTAACATTCACAAAGAAAATCAAAGATCTATGCTTGCCCAATACTCTAGTATAGGACAATAGACCCTTGTCTACTCTAAACTATATCAAGTATCAAGAACCAATACAAGCCCCTAAGCAGGACTCTTGGCTCCATCAAACCATTCATAAAGCAGAATGAGGTAGATTACCTATGTAGCTCAAATGCAAAGCTGAATGACTCCAACTTTGTCCCTAAATCTCCACAAGTATTAGCTACGAACCACACCCTGCCCCCAATTCAAAGAACTAAGGACGAGTGGCTCAATAGCCTTAGGAGTGCCTACAAGGAAAGACAACAGTCCCTAAGATAAGGACGTTCTTCCCAAGAGCACACTTCTAGCAACTCGAGAGCTCTACAAGTACTTTGAGGAGAGATATCACGCCCCCAAAACAAGGACTATCTCCCCAAAACAAGGACTATCTCCCCAAAAGTTCCACGATGGGTGTCGGGCAGTGTTTATAAACAGAACATAATCCCGCCAGGGTTCTTTTGTTTTCCCGACGAGCCCGTCGAGATTTCTAATATCTCGACGGGCCCGCCGGGAAAACAAAAAGCTCGGAGATGGATGGCCTGCTGAGGTGGATGCTGTCTCAGCTATACGGCGGGCCTTCGCAAGCGGCTTGGATGGAGAGTAGTCCCCATCCGAGCGGCTGCGAATCTGCCCATCCGGTGTACTGTAAGAATCACGGATCAGGCGCTAGTGGGCTGTGGCCCATGGCGACTGCCTCCCGCTCTGACAGAGAAACCTCGTGTATACATACATATCCAGGGTCGCGTGCTAAGTCTGCCACTATGTGCACGACCAAATGACGAATCCCTGAGGCATCCAGACTCCCGGGATCCAAGAAAAAATGAGCCATCTCCCATAGCCGGCCTATCACATCTGTCACCTCCAGATCACTCACATGATGAGAAAACTCAACTGCCTGAGTCTTCAAAGTGCTAAGAGCGAGCTCTAGAGTCCACTCCCAGTCACAAGGGCCACATAGAGGAAACGAGAAGGCCACCGCTGAATCTAGTGCCTCCTCCCCGTGGGCCGGAGGTATCACTACATGAACTCGGATGGTTGCTAGGTCATGGGGGCCCTGTGCTCCAAAAAACCGAGTGAAAGCGTAATCAAAAGCCTCGGAGCGCTATCTAACACCGAGGTGACTCAGCCGACTGCAGATAGATGATATCCGTGAAGCCCGAATCGGCATGGTAGGTCTCCTCTATGGTGCTCGAGCGAGGTCGGTGCTCAGCGCCCTCCGGACTGCAGGCAAACGCCAGGGGACTGCCAGGGCCTCCCGGGAAGGTGAGGCGGGTGTGGGGGACGAGGGGGGTGGAGAGGGAGCCGCTCCCCAAACCGGAGCGGGGATGGGAGGAGGCGAAGGTGGAAGCGAGGCGGTGGGAGGGGACGGGGGTGGGGGGGTGAAGGAGGAGGTGCTCGCATCTCCTGGTCCTCAGTCGTCGTCGCAGGGGTCTCCTCCTAGAGGGGAGCAAACCTATTCCTCATCACAGGAATCGAGTGAGGCTGAGACTGTGGCTTGCTGCAGCGGTCTCTGGGCGTGCTGCTGTGGCTGTCTCCCTCGGCGGCGGCGGCCCTGTCCAGGCTGCCACTCCGAGGTCTCTGTGGCCTGAGCAGGTGTCCCGGAGGCAACCTGCCGTGCCGCATCTGTGGTGGGCGGGCCATCAGGGGCCTGCTACTGTGGTGAGGATCGAGGTCTCCTGCAAGGGCAGGCCTTGGCGAGATGACCGACCTGCCTACAAATGAAGCACTGGTTCGGGAGCCCCGAGAACTCCACTCTCTGATCAATCCATCCCCCCCCTATCCTAGGTAGCTGAATGACCTTAGGAAGGGAGGAGATGTCAGACACCAAAACTTTGATCGAAGGTAGCCTAGCTGCTCTGGCCACCACTGAAGCTGCTGTGGGGCCAGTCTCTAGTACCGAGCCCACCAATGCTCCTAGCCTAGAGAGGAGTGGAAGATACTCCCGACAGAGTCTAGGGAAGCAAACTGTAACATGAAAAAGGCGCTCTCCCTGCTCAGCCGTCGCTGCTGGGTCAAAGCCATGCTGCCAAGGTCTGAAGAAAGCCCGAGCACCCTTGATGTCAAGGGGACTCTCATGGCAAGGACCTTGGCCATGCTCTGGGCGATCTCGAACTCGATCTGGTAATGTCCACGGCCCAGTAGCTGTACGTCCAGGATCTTGCCCACATCTGCAAGAAGGCGGGCCTGGAGAAGATCCTGGATCTCCCCTCTGCTGGGGCGAGTGCCGACTATACAGTAGATGGTGGAATGAGCCTGGAGGCGTTCCACCTTTGCGGTGAGGATCGCTTCCTCTTCTGGCGAAAGAGAAAGCCTGATGGGGGTGTCCTCAGGGGCGGGCGAGGGGGCTACGGATGAGTCCCTCTGAGGCGGGGCAGGAGGAGTCTCCATCAGAGTCTGAAGCTATGGCGAAGGCGAGGCGAAAGCGGAGATCCTGCAAGAAACGAGTTGCACACAGAGAGGCGGAAGACGGCGGAGAAAAAGGAAACAAAAATCCCCTGGGGGCAGAAGTCAACAAGAAAAGGGAGGGGGGGAGTGAAGTGGCAAAGGAGAAGCCCTAGGGGGGGCAGAAGCTGCGCACAGGAGGGGAGGGGCGGAGAAAGCGCTGGAGGAGGGGGGGTCGGGGTGCTGCACAGTGGAGGTGGGCGCGAAGGAAGGGGGGGCACGAAGGCGAGGAGGGGCGGCGGGCAGTGCAACGAGGGAGGGGGGCGCAATAGGCGCAAGGGGCAATAGGAGGGGCGGCGGGCAGAGCAGCGTGGGAAGGAGGCGCAGAAGCGACAGCAGGCGGAGGGGGGGCAAGGTGAGGCACGAGGAACGAGGGGGGCGCGAGGGGATGAACAGGCAGGAAGGCGGGGGGCGCAGGTGTGTAGGTAGCGCAAGCAGGCGGGGGGGGGGGGGGGGGCAAGGTGGGGCGCGAGGAACGAGGGGGGTGCGAGGGGATGAACAGGCAGGAAGGCGGGGGACGCAGGTGTGCAAGTAGCGCAAGCAGGGAGGGGTGGGAGCTTCAGCGAGCGCAAGAGGCCATAATCGTACTTGGACTTTGTTCTTCTTGTGATGGTCTAACTTGCTTTAATACATCTCTCTAACAAATAAAGTTATCTACCCCCTCATGCGAGGCCATTACTAAAAATTAAGGGTCAATTTGGTGTCCAGGCCCTATTTTGGGCACCCGTTTGCGGTTATATTTACTATGTAAACCCCCATATGAGTTTCCTTTAGGCTAAAATGCTCACTATAACCCTCTTATACATTATCTAACATAGTTAAGTATAGAATAGAAATAACTTACAAATGACACCACAAAACATGTATAAAAAGTCCCAAATTTGACCAAAAAATTGACATATCTAAAATGACTAAATTTGTGACCAAACTTAATCTTTTATGTCCTCTAAGTATTTCCTACTTCTCAACATTAAATATAGATGCTAAAAATTGCCAAGTCAAATGGACCCAAAAATACACACATATGAGTACATTACATGTGCTACCATAACATATATTAACATGTAATAATTTTTCCACCCAAGGTTGTATTATCGATAGCATAAGGAAATTAGCTCCTATGTATATGAAAGATCGTAGCTAAGATTGAGTGCATCATTGTCCTAACAAAAGTGCACGGTGTTGGTCACTCCAATGGTCACTCCAATGCAACTCAAGGTTTTGAAGATCACATATCATAATTTTCTTGTCTAGTACCTTGAGTACTAAATATTAAGAAGAGCAGTGCCTCCTTATGAATGACTTTTCATAGAAAATCACATTGGGGGGTGTTGGGGGAAGTGGGTTCACTATATATAAACCAAATATAACACATGCATTCAAGAATTTGTTTTCATAAACCTCTAAGTTCTAAAGGTGTAAATGTAAAGATACTAACCCTTGTGTAAATTTAAAGCCAAAAATATTTTCAAGTTTTAACGACACCAACACTTGTGTAAATATAAGGCTAAGAAAAATATCCACATTAATTTTTCTTGCATTTGAATTTCAACAACCCCTTATATATGTATATTTTATATAACTTCATTGAAGCCTTCTATTTAACTCTTGTGCTATCTTTAATAATTTAATCTGGAAAAAAAAAACCTAACCCATCCCAAACACCCCCCCACCCACACACACACACACACACACACACACACACACAAAATAAACACACACACCTCGTGCTACTACAACTAATAAAATACATATCAAGATGTATTCACAATAATAGGCTTGATTTTTATACATCTGGACCATCACATAGATATCATGTCTTTGTGAGAGAGAGCACTTTTTGGTAAGTTTTAGGGGAGCCTTAAATTTAAGATTTAATTTCACATCTTGAGCTTGCATTTGATCATTATCAGGTCCTAAACAAAAGGTTGATTGAATCCCCAAGCAACATATTTGATTTTAAAAATCTCATAGCAAGTAAAGAAAGATGCAATAATATGAACATGAATTGTTTAACTTGTTGCCACAGACAAATGCACTCTTGTCTTATCATGGACAACTTATCCCTAAATTTTGGATTATTGTAAGCAAGTCCTTGTACTCATACCTCTTGGAAATTTGTCGTGCATCTAAAGAAAGGTCTAGAGCTTCTATTAATACTGTTTTTTCCAGCCTTAGTAGCCTTCTAGGGTCTCCTATTAATAGCTATTGTATTGTACCACCTTTTGTCACCATTTTTGGGCCAACAAGCTGAAAGGAAGTCTCTTCTATAAATGCTTTTTTTTTTTTGCCTTAGTCATCTTCTATGTACTCTTGGGCATGCTAGTTGCCTTAATCTTTCTCTTAATCACCTCTAGCAACATATGTTTTAAGCCCATTTTTTCTTTCTCATAGACTCCTCTAACAACATATGTTTCAAGCCCATTTTCTTTCTCTTAGATTCCTCTAACAACATATGTTTTTCAAGCCCCATTTTGAAGCAAAACATGTGTTAAGCAAGAGGTGTTTGAATCACAATTATCACTATAACTAGGTGATCTTCTCAAATTGTGATTAGGTTAAGCAGTGGCAGCTGCAATGGCTACATCGGCCACCAAGGAGTCCCTTCTTTTGCATCCTTCTGTTGTTTATATGAAGAACGAGATTAATATTAACGACAGTTTGGCAGCTGATTTAGATCAAAAAGCAACAGGGATTAATGCAAAAATCAAGTCTTTAGAGGGGGGGGCTTCATTAGAGCCCAGGAAGGGCACCAAAAGAGTAAGAGGAGACAAAGGGAAAGAACGTTCTGGTAAAATACCTGCTTGTAGTTCCACCCCTGGCAAGAGAAGCTCCATCTATCGAGGCGTGACAAGGTGAACCCTACAGCTCTTTAATCAGTCATTAATTACACAATCATGAAAGCTTAATCACTATAATTTGCCTTCATTATCATAATCTTGAGAAACTGATCATAACCTTAATGACTATTTTCCTTCCGTATTATACTCTTGAGAAACTGATCATAATCTTCTTTATAATCATGAAAAATAATTATCCCTTGACTTCATAATCATAAGAATTGATTAGTTGCCGTTTGTGAGTGAAAACCTTTAATGAAGCTTATAATCAGCTAATCACACTGTTGAATTGGTCCATTTGATAATCATGCTTTAATATCATATTCATTTTGGGATCAATATGAGTTGAAATAAATCCTAATGATCACGAGAATATAATGACGATTATGGATTTAATGATCCATGGCTAATCTTCTGTTAA